>NC_092506.1:124258414-124418414 GCF_047511675.1 Marmota flaviventris
TCCAATCATTGTTCTATCTTCCTTCCTCTCCTTTAGTAATTCCAATAACACTGATATTGAACAATGTGAAATTTTCCCATGACTCACTGATACTGAATTTTTTGTTGTTATTTCTATTTTGAGTTTTTTCTTCCATTTTGTGTTTTCCCCCTTCCTTAAGGGAAATATTTTCCTGTATCTTTGCATCCTGGTATTTTTTTATTACATTTCCAATATTATGAATTTTATGTTGTTGGAAGCTGTATGTGTTCTATTTTATATTCTTAGACTTTATTTTGGAATTATATTATGTTCTTTGGAATTCATTTTTAAATATTCCTTAGATAACACCAGTAGATTTGGGCTCATTTTTTTCTCACTACTGAGTCAAAGCCCTTCCAATTTGTATGCTCCATGAAAAATTGTTTTTCACTTTTGCTGGTGGAATGTTTTCATAACTCTATGCTCCTGAGGTTTTTCTCTATTCCTCATTCTTTCTTCACCTCTCAGCCTTGAGAAGTTTTCTTGTTTATGCCCATTGATTGACACTCAGCAGAAAACTTTGATGAAGTCTTTGAAAGTCTCTGAAGTTCACTGTCTGAGAAACTTGGTCCTCTCATGTATTCTGTTTTATAATCTCCAACTAACATAGTTTCACTGCAAACCCAGCTTTGTTAATTCAGGGAGTCCACTGGATTCTGCAAGTTTTTCCTGTACTTGTGATATAGTCTGGAAACCCCTTTCCACTAATAAGCCTGCAGAAAACTAGAGATACAAATGTATGTTTTCTGATCAAAATACCATTGAGATACCAATTCCACCCCAAAAAACATGGAAAGGAAACAAGTTTGAACTTATTAACAAAACCATTTCAGCATTATTTATTATCTCACTGTTTTCTCTATTAATAAATTAAACCAAATAATTGGAATATGTCCATTTTATATTTGAAAAATTTATGGCATTATCTATTTAAAATTATATTTTAAAAGTATAAGTAGAATCAAGGACAAAAATTGCATGATCATCTCAATAAATGCAGAAAAAGTCCTTGACAAACTCCAGCACCCATTTCATTTTAAAATACTGGAAAAATTAGGGGTATAAATAACTTACATCAACATTACAAAACTATATATCGGAAACCTAAAGCTATATATGATGAGCCCAAACTGAATGGAGAAAAACTTAAAGCACCTCTCTAAAATCAGGAATAAGAAAAGGATGTCCCCTCTCACCACTCCTATTCAATGTAGCTCTTGAAACTCTAGTGAAAGCAATCATACAAAAGCAAGAAATCAAAAGGATAAAACTAGGAAAAGAAGAAGCCAAAGTATATCTGTAAACTGATGACATGATTTTATATGTAAAAAAAAAAACAAAAACAAAAACAAAAACAAACTACTCCCCCAAAAGACTTCTACAGCTGATAAATGAATTCAGGAAAGTGGCAAAACACATATCATCATACAAAAATCAATGGTTTTCCTATTTTCCAATAATGAATCTGCAAAAAATCAGGAAAATAATTCTATTCATAATAGTTTAAAAAAATTAAATTAAACACTTTGGAATAAATCTAATGTATGGGATAAAAGACATCTAGAGTGAAAATTATAGAACAATGAAAAAAAAAAATCAAAGACCTTAGATGATGGAAAGACTTAACATGCCATTAAATAGGCAGATTTAATAATGTCAAAATGGACATACTACCAAAAGCAATATACATATTTCATGAAATCCACATCAAAATAACAATGGCATTCTTCATGGATCCAGAAAAACACAATCCAAAAATTCATAGAAAAGAATAAAAGACTGAGAAGAATAAAAGCAACATTGAGCAATAAGATAATGATGATGGCATTACAATAACTGATCTCAAGTTACACTCCAGAGTTATAACTTAAAAACAATACCATCATTGGTATTGGCACAATAAGAGACAAAAATAATAATGGAATAAATTGAAGACACAGAGAAAAATCCACTTTGGTACAATTATGTGATCTTTGATAATGATGACAGAAAATGCATACATTGGAGAAAAAGTAACATTTTTAAGAAATGGTGCTAAAAAAGAATATTAATATGTAGAAAAATAAAAGTAGCTTCCTATCTCTAACATAATAATCAATGCAAAGTGGATGAGACACCTAAGAATTAGATAATAAATACTGTAACTGTTAGAAACAAACTCAGGGTCAACACTCTAATATATTGGCACTGACTTCCTTAATAAGACTTCTAAGAGTTTGAGAAATAAAACCAAGTGTCAGTAAGTGGAATAGCTTCAAATTAAAAAGCTTCTACATAGGAAAAAAATGATTAAGGACATGAAGAGAGAGTCTCCAGAATAAGAGAAAATCTCTGACAGTTAGAAAGGCGATCATCAAAAATACAAATAAAAAAGGAGGAATGGACCCACCATATGACCCCAACTATTCCACTCCTTGGTATTTATCCCAAAGGACTCAGATCAGTATATTATAGTGATGCATGCATATCCATGTTTATAGCAGTGCAATCTACAATAGCCAAGAACCAGATCAGTTGCCCTTTAAAAGGTGAGTGAATTAAGAAAATGTGGTATTTATATAATGTGGAGTTTTACTCAGTCATAAAAAAAGAGTGAAGTTGTGGCATTTGCTGACAAATGGATGGAACTAGAGAACATCATATTGAGAGAAATAAGACAGATGCAGAAAGTCAAGGGTCAAAATGTTTTGTTATATATGTCAGAGAAAAATAAGTATTTAAAAAAGGGGGGAATCTCAGGAACATAAAAGGGACAACAGAGCAATAGAGAAAGGATAGAAAATAAGAGGAACAGTAGAAGGAAAATAATCAAATTATGTCATGTGCATATATAAACATGTCACAATAAATTCAATTTTTATGTATAACTATAATACACTGCTTAAAATAAATAAATAAAAGTATTATGTGTAACATTTCAGTAAGTAGAATTTATTTGATATTTTAATATTTCTAATTTTACAATTATAAATTTATCACATCTATTTTGTGGATATGGCTTATTTATTTTTCTGCTTCAAAACTCTTTTTTTTTTTTGGTAGTTTTAGGGATTGAGCCCATATCCTTGAACGTGCTAGGCTAATGCTCTACCATTGAGCTATATCCCCAGCCCCTCATCTTTTAAAATTTTGAACAGGGACTTGCTAAATTGTTAAGACTGACCTTGAACTTGCAATCCTCCTGCCTCAGCTTCCCAAGTAGCTGGGATTATAGGCATGTGCCACCATGTCCAGCTTTATTGTTTTTTTTTTAAATCTTATTTAATAAGAATCCAAAGTCCTTTTAATAAAAAAAAAGATCATTTTTAAGAATCATGATTCAAATTGCTTTATTGAGGCCTTTATTCTGTGTACTCAAATTATTAACATTACTGGACACTTTTGTATAAGCTGATGGAGGCAATACTTTTGGCTATATGGATATTGAACTTTAGTATTTAGTCATCCTACTATAGGTCCTCTAAAATAAAAATTTTAAATGCATTTGAGTATTTTAATTCCAAATTTTTATTAATACTAGGTGATAACTAGAAATTTAACCAAAGTTCAAGACTTCTGTTACAGTATGTTTGAAGTCAATAGTTTGGTGGGCTCTACCAGCATTGATTTACATGTTTCTGCTAAGGGCACTTTCTTTATAGTTTCATTTAAGATGATGTAAAGCCATCAATAGCATGTGTGGCATAAAGATTCATTTCAGAAGTTAAATATGAATAGTAAGTGGAGCAGTCTGGCTGGGCACAATTCAGGAGCCACTTGTAAAAAGAAACGAACTTTATTTTTAGAACACACACACCAAACCACACAGCTCCTCAGGAAAAACCTTCAGAGCTCAACTGCCACCACTAGCTTCCCACAAGCCTCTCAACCTCCCCAACTCCTCCTGCTCTTGAGGCTGATTGGCTGGGTCGGGTGGGTAGAGCCAAAAAAAGGCCCCCAATGAGCAGCTCCCTGGTCTTAAAGGGCGGGAAACAGCCCAATGAGCATCACGCAGAGGAGCCAATCAGTTGGCAGCTAGAAGTTTGCTGGGGCTGCTGTGAGCCAATCATCAGCTGGCAGCTGGAAGTTTGCTGGGGCCCCTTCGGCAGTGGCTCTCAACAATTAAGTAGTTAAATAATCCCACTTAACTGTTAAGTGGGATCCTATGGGTATGTGTTTGAGTGTGTGCATTAAAGATTTAGTAGAGAAAAGTTTCTCTAAATAAAAAGTAATACTTTACCTTTGCTTCCTAGTGGTAGGTCAGAAAAATCACAAGAGAAAAAAATGATCTTCAGTGTCAATTAATTGCCTTTCATTTCACAGCCAGCACCCATTGATTTGAGATAATATGATTCTGAAGCTAATTTCCCTTTCACGATAACTTAAATTTGTTTTATTTATATTTCTATCAATATGTGTAGGTCTAATTAAAACTCTGTAATTGCAGTGTTGTTATTTTGTTACTAGGTTGAAATCCAATTCAAATCAAGCAGAACTGACAATCTGTGCTTTTAATAGAAACTTAAGAAATTGGTATTTGAACTTTATCCAAATTTATAAATGGAAAGTATGACACTGGGTTTTACTTTAACATTAAGAAACAGATTTATCTATAAATTCATGGAGGTACAGTTAATTATATATCCTTTTGCTAATATTCATATAAGTTTATTAAAACAATTATTGATTATCAGTCGTATGTCAGGTTAAATACCAGCACCTGGAAATGAAAATATAAATATGGTATTGTGTTTGCCTTGATCACATTTCAGAAATGCTGCACAAAAGAAGTCCCATAGAATAAGAAAAAATATGGGGCAGTCACTTTTTGGAAGCATTAGAGAATGGTTCAAAATTAAGCACATATTGGAGTTGGTCTATAAGAAGGATAGATTAACATTTCTGAAGTGAGGAAATGAATTTAAGACAGAAGAAAATTTCAGAAGTGTAATATTTACCCTGTTGTTAGGGTATAATTCCAGGTATTAGCTACATAAATTTTGTGGCAACACAAAGGATTAATAGGGTTTGATACATGGGAATTAGATTTGCAGCAATGATGCAAATTTTTGTTGGATATTATAATATTTGGGCTTTTTCCCATTGATTATTTTTAGAGTTGAAGAAAATAATTAAATCTGCAGGAATAATTGCAGAAATTGAAGCAGCTGAATTGATTTAGAGTATTTATAATAATCATGATAAAATTATAGTATTTAGAATTAAGATGGCCAGATAGATGGACAGACTTTCACAGGTGGAATTTTAGAATGAATTGGGAAAAATAATTTTCTGTAAGTTTGTTGATTGATACCAAGCCTCAATTTTCATCTTGTTTATGAAGCATGACTTCATTAAAGATCAAATCTTCTTTTCCCTTATCTTTTATTCATGCATTACAGTTGTACATAATGGTGCTATTTGTTGCTGCATATTTGTACACACACACACACACACACACAATATAACAATATAATATGGCTGATATCATTTGCCAGTATTTCTTCTTTTTATCCTTTCTCTCTCCCCATTTCCTTTTTTACATTTTATTGATCTCTCTTTGATTTTCATGAGATCCCCACCACCATCTTTTTTTTTGTTTGTTTTTGTTCTCTAGTTTCCACAATATTCTGTGATTCAGTATTCAGATAGCAGAGGTATAGAAATAAAAGCTCACTTCTAACTATAATCATTATTTAGTGTTCTGATGAGCAGGATTCCTATGTCAAGAATTATTTCAACTGCAAAAGTAACTAAGATAAATCAATTTATAAAGAGAGAGAGTCTATTTTGGCTCACAGTTTTGGAGGTTTTAGTCAATAGCCAGATGGCTCATTGTTTTGGGGCCTGTGGTCAGGCAGTGTGACATGGCGAGTGTGCCTGGTCAAGCAAGCCATTCTCCCCATGGTGAGGAAGCAAGGAGAGAAAAGAAGATGAGAACAGCATCCTTTTGAGGACATGGCCCTCATGATCTTCCACTAGAGCTCACTTCTTAAAGGTCCTACCACTTCCCATCAATACCATACACTGGGCACTAAACTTTGAACACAGGCCTTTGGGGGACACTCAGTATCCAAACTATGGTGATATATATACATATATAAAAATTTTGAGTTTTTCACTCCAGAGTTAGTATTACTAATGGTGATATATATACACACCCATAAAAATTTTGGGTTTTTCACTCCAGAGTTAGTATTATTACAAGTGAAAGCTGTCCCTGGCAGGACTTTAGCCTGGAGGTGTTTCCTTTACTTGGCCGACATACTAGTGAGAAAGCAGCATCATCAAGACCATTTCTTGGAAGCCAGGAGCTTTCCAGTGGTCTCAGACCCATTCACCTAAGTGTAATATAGCCTTGTAATCTTTATGGAATGGTTGATTATTTTATCATGTTTGGAGAATGAGATGGGGCTCATAGTGTGGTTTCTTTCATTAAACTAACACTTTAACATTTCTCATTGTGATCATTCATCCTCAGATGAATCAAATCTAAGTCCCAAATTATTGAAAATCATTCAAACACAGCATAGGTGTCAATAATAAGAAAAACTCATGGTTAATACTGAATTCCCTGACAGCCTCTTCTTGTGCTTCCATTTTGTAATGCCTTAACCACTCTGGAACCCAGTTATTTCCATTGCTCTCAGAACAAAATATGGTGTCTGGTAAATAAAGAGCATGCCTTTGGGCTTGCCAAAGCTAGAAGTGAAATCCAGGATTACCAGTAGGGTAGAGGAGAGGGACCAGGGGACAAAGAATGGGAGAGAAAGGGGTGATAATGGGGAACACTATTGACAATATTATCCCATTATATTGTGTGCATATGCAAATCTGTAACAATGAACCCATTATGTATAATTATAGTGTACCAACAAAATATGGAAAACAATAAAGAAAAGAAACCCTAGCTCACTCCTAATAGGGACTACCTTCCAAGTCTAAAATTTGATCAGTAGGCTTATTATTTTTATTTAGTCTTGTAAATTGTCTCAAGTTCCTAGTAGAGTAACAAAGAAAACAAATAATATTTATTAATATGACTTCAGTTATTCTCTTCATTTCTTAGAAGCTCAGCTTCATTATCTGCAAAGTGGAGATAATGGTACATGTCATGATGGTTTGTATTTTGGTACTCTTCCTTTATTTCAGGAAGAAGAGATACTTTGTAGATAATTAAATGAAGCCAAAATATACATATATATGTACATATACATATGTATATATAAAGTACCTGTCAAAGTGTCTAGAATGAGAAACACAATTATTTCTTAACTTTCCCTATTTACTCATTTTTTTCTCTTCCATTGAAAAATTAAAAAAAGAAAAATCAACTTCCTCCCTCATTTACCTTATTTACCTTCATTTCTTCACCTCTTTCACCTTTTTTTTCTTGCAAAAAAATAATAATAATGCAAAGACCCACCATTCGCAGAAGAACATACTGTACATGAGGGGTATAAACCTGAAGAAGGGAAGATGCCTGACTTGAAGAATTTCTGTTTATTGGGGAGAAACAAACACATGTAGTCACACTTCCAGATTTAACAGAGAAATCCCACAATACTACACAATCACGAGGGAAGGTGAAGTGGCCATGACCACTTCTTTTGGGTCTCAGGCATCTATATTTGTAAGCTAGAAGTAGGATCATTCTAAGGTTGGTTGGATTCTGGACATATGCCATTTCTTCCTAGAGGAGGAACAAATCTACCTAAGAAGTCAATGTTTTGTAATTTGTCCTCAACTTGGCTAAAGGACGGCTGGAATGGTCATTCTCAGAAAGCAGATTATTTGGCTCTGTGACTCTGTCTCATGCCTGCCAGGTTCTGTGGAGGAGCCAGGATTGTTGGAAAGCAATTCTTCCTCCTCTTATTCCTCTCTTTTGTTAAGTTTGGGGCTTTCTTTGCAATCACAGAGGAAGTTAGCTTTGAAGATACTGCAATCTGCAATATTTGAAAGATCAGATCTCTGTCATTTATTGGAACTGCTCTTCCCTCCCACATAAGCCCTTGTGATATAATCTGGATAATGAAAGTTTTACTGCTTGCATTTTTATATCTATTCAAAACAGTCCTTTCCAGGCACTGGGCTTTTTGAAAAGAAGGCTTATATTACACTCTAACATCTTCATTGACACTGGCATTGAATGGCTTAGAAATATGTAGTCAATAAATCTGCATTTTTGGCTTTACTTCTTTTTGGATCTTTTGCAAGCAAACATCTTATCCAAGGATGTAGCTGAGTACCATTTACATGAATGTTATCTAACTTGACATCTATGTCTATATATGTCTCAGTGGCACACCCGCCTTCTGATAACAGCATCCTACTTCTTTGGAAAATGTTCCTTCTACCTATAAAACCACATGATCCTAGTGAGATTAACGACTTTCAGAAGGCTGCCTCCTTGACACAAATGTGAGCATGTGATCCAGGTTGCACCAGGATTCAGTAGTAATTTTAAAGTGGAAAATGGGGGAAAATCTCTTTTTCCTGATGTTGTAACTTGGTGGGATGTGAGCCCCAGTGCTGCTCACCTCTCAGTTGGTCTAAGAGATGGTGGCACACTGCCAAGGAAACCAGGTTGGGAGATGGAAAAGGGAACTGAGTGGAATTTCAAATCCTGGTTCCAGTCCTAATGGATGCATCCCTATATTCCTGTTCCACTTTCTGTTTGTGGTCTAAGCCAATAAATCCCCCTACTAAATATTCTAGTTTTAGTTGAATGTCTGCATCTTGTATGTATTCCCCTTGCAGGGCAAGAAATAAGCAGATCAACTTGATATTTTTTTTTTCTGCTTGAATTCCTATGATCTAACTAAATAGATCAGGTTGACTTTTTTGTTTTTTTTTTTGGTGAACAATGAGAAGCCAAAAATCTAATTAATTCTATATTTTCTATAAGAAAATATGCTGTAATTTGTGTGTTATTTTCTCAAATAGGTGGCAAGTTCCATGAAGACAGGGACCATGCATGCCCATCATTGCCCCAAATACTAGGATGTAATAGATGCTCATAAAAATGAGTCAATGGAATTCTATCACACATTATATTACAAAGAAAAAAAATGAATATGCAGTCTTAAGCCATGCACTATCCATTATATTGAATATTCCTCCATAACTTTACTAATATATGACAAAAATTGGAAGTAAATGTAGATTAAATACAGAGAGTTGATTCTTTGTTTTCACTTTGTTACAGCTTGCCCTCCCCAGTTGATTATGTGTCTGGTAGTCAGAGGGTTTCTTTAAAAATGGTAGACACGTCATATCATGCCTCAGCTCATAGACACTGAGAGTCTCTGTGGTAGATGAAAGTTGAAAGCCCTGAACTTAACAACTTTCTTGAATCTTTTCTGTTCTTAATAACTTGCTTGACCTATAGAATAGACATGAATACACTGTAAAACTTCTGAGCCTAAGTATTATTTTTCCTTCCACAGATCACCACTGATACTTTATGTATATATTTGTTTAATGTCTTTTCCCTAGATTATATTATAAGCTTCATGAAGATAGAGACTGCCCGACGGTTCATGGCTGCATTCCCAGTACTTAGACCAGGTTCCACCACATAGTGGACACTTAATAAATATCTGTTTAATGATGAATCAAATTGGACTTACAAAATTGGATTGTTAACACCACATGGGTAACAAGGTAGTTCTCCAAAAATGTTCCCCTTCCCTGGCAGGAGAGAGGCTGATCAACTTAATTGTTATTTCCTCTGCTTGAATTTCTGCAATTTAACTTAATCTTCTATCCTTGCCCTTCAAACCTATGTGCTCTTGATTTAATCAGAAGGATCAGAACTATTGCACTTCCCTTTGCCCTTCAGCCACCAGCACAAAAATTATTGACAGTTAATCATGTCTGGAGGGGATCTCTTCCTCTCTTTTGCCATTCTTTGTAGGAGGGTTAAACTAAGTTATGCCCTCAAAGAAAATAATTCTTAATAATACATATCATAACCCTTCTATTTTTCATATATATATATATATATATATATAGTTTTGTTTCTCTCAATTTTAAGTAAGTGCTCATAACCTTAACAGGAAAAGCAAAACATGCAGTAGAAGAATAAAAGGTAAGTAAATTGAGATTGATCGAATGTCTACTATGTAATGACCCTGTGCTTGAACTTTCACTTTTCAAAATAGCCCTATTTTTCTTGATCTTTGCTTTTTCTGCAATTTAAATTTCTAACACCCTATGTCATGTAGAATTGCAAATTTGGTCAACAGATGCAATTGTTAACATTAAATAGAAAATGTCAATATTTCATTTGTTTTAAATTCCTATATATAATCAATGCTTTTTTTTCTTCATGTATATATATTGGGTAGTCTGAGAGTATCACATGTCCAAAAAATCAACTGGCACCATATAACAGAAACTTCTAGAGGACAAGCAGCTTTGTCTATATACTATCCTCAATGCCAAGACTGGTGCCAGGTCCACAGTAGGTACTCAATAAATATTGCTATTGGACAAATACAATTAATTTATTAAATTTTCCATCTACCATCACTAATCTGATTAAAACTCCAAACCACTAGTCAGCATAATTTGTTTTACCATGAAGAAAAATTCTCCTTAGGAACTTGACATATTTAACCCAGTGATGTTACTCTATGAGGTATCATTTAATTAAACTTCATACAACTATTTCTGTGTCTAATTCAAAGTATGTTATTAAACTTGGTCAGTGCCATTATTGAATATGATTATTTCTCTTCTCCTTTAAATGTAAGAATCTCTTCCCAAAAGCCATCAAGAGCCAATGATGGATAAATAGCCTAGTATCAACTGCTTAAAGAATATTGCCCTAGTCCATAGGCTTCCTGCCTCCAACTTTCTTACTGCCTGCCTACACACAGTTTTTCTTTCTCTGATGTTTTCTCTTCCTCTCAACTTCTATTAAAATACAATTCATTTAAAATTAAATAAATTTTAAAAATGTATGTATTTTTATTTTCTGTACTCATGTTTCAAAATATGTTCACACTGTGAAATGAGTATATAAAAGTAATTAGCATATCCATCACCTTGCCTACCTATCATTTTTATGTGGAAAGAATTTTTGAGAGCTATTGTCTTAGTAATTTTCAAGCATATGCTACATAATTATTAACTAAAGTCACAATGTTGTATGACAGATCTCCAGGACTTATTCCTTTTGTCTAATAGAAACATTGTACCCATTGGCAGACATCATCCTACTCTGCTCCATGACCTGCTCATTTTAACCAAATTCAACTCTTTGCTTTTGTGAGTCAAACTATTTTAGATTCTACATGTAACTGAGATCATGTAGGGTTTATCTTTCTGTGCCTTGATTATTTTACTCAGAATAATATCATCCAAGATTATCTATGATTTTGCAAGTGGCAGGGTTTCCTTGTTTTTAAAGGTTGAATAATATTTTAAAGTGTGATATATTATGTCTATGTCTATGTATTATACTTTCTTCATAAATTCATTTGTTGATGGACATTTTTATTCAATATAGTACTAGAAGTAGTAGCTAGAGCAATTAGGCAAGAAAAAATAGTCACATTGTAAAGGATAAAGTAACATTGTATCTGTTTAGAAATGATATGACAAAATATATAGAAAACAAAAAAAATCACACACACAAAATTAGGACAAATAAACACATCAGTAAATTTCAGGGTATAAGATCATCACACAAAAGTTAGCAACATTTGTGTACACTAATACTTAACTAGCTGAAACAGAAATAAAGAAATCTTATTTATAACAGTATCAAAAATAAGATAAAATACTTAGAAATAAATATAACCAAATAGGTTAAGAAATATGTACATTGGAAAAAAAAAACTACATAGAATCAATTAAAGAAATTGAAGACACTAATAAATAGAATAATATTCCATGTTTATAAAATGGGAAGTTAATACTGTTAAAATGTCCATACTATCCCACAAAGGAATCTGTATATCTCATGCAGTCTCTAACAAAACTTTGATATTTTTGCAGAAAGAGAAGAAAAAACTCCAAAACTCATACTGAAGTATATAAGAGTTATAATAACCAAAGAAATCTAGAGCCAAAAGAACAAAGCTAGTCTGAATGAGTATCTCACTACCCAGATTAAAAATACATGCAAGAATATAGAAATCAAAACAACATATTACTGGTATTAAATGGGACATACGACCTAAAAGAATGGAATGAAGAATCATGAGCTAAATCCACACATTTATGATCACTTAGTCTTTATTAAAATGCTCAAGAACATACTCTTGGGAAAGGATAGTCTCCTCAATAAATTGTTGAGAGGACTATCTCTACATGATAAAGAGTGAAATTGAAGCTGTATCTCATACCAAATACAAAAATCAATACAAATGATTAAGACTTAAATGTAAGACCTGAAACTACAGAATTACTACATGAAAACATAAGGAAAATGGTCCATGTCATTGGTCTAGGTAATGTTTTCTTGGATGTGATCCTCAAAGCATAGGCAATAAATGTAAAATATACAAATGAACTACATAAAATGCTTCTGCACAATAAAGAAAATGATTATCCATATCAATGGACAATTCATAGATTGGGAGAAAATTTTCACAAACCACACATTGACTAAGGGGCTAAAGTATTAATAAGGAATTCAAAAAAATTTACTGTTATGGTTTGGATGTGAAGTATCCCTCAAAAGCTCATGTGTGAGATAATGCAAGAAAGTTTAGTGGACAAATGATTGGGTTATAAGAGCCTTAACCCAATCCGTGAATTAATCCCTCTATGGGATAAACTGAGTGGAAACTAAAGGCAGGTAGGTGGGGCTGGAGGAGGTGGGTCACTGGGGCCATTCTTTTGGAGTATATATTTTGTATCTGGTAAGTGGGGTTTCTCTCTCTCTCTCTCCACTCCCCCCCTTCCTGATCATTAGGTGAGCTGCTTCCTGACTGCACACTCTTCTGCCATGATGTTCAATATCACCTTGAGCCCCAAGGAATGGAGCTGTCTGGCTGTAGACTGAGAGCTCTGAAACCATGAGCCACCAAATAAACTTTTCCACCTCTGAAATTGTTCTTGTCATGTCTTCTAGTCATAGCAGCATAAAAACTGACTAAAACAGTAACAAGAAAATGAATAAGTGTATAAAATAAATTGAATAAAATATTTGAATAGGTATTTTTAAAAGTGATGATGACAACAATAAAATAATACATAAGTGGCCAATAGTTTTATGAAAAATTGGTCAGCATCACTAAACATCAGGGAAATTAAATTAAAACCACCATGAGACAGAACCTTACACCTGTTAGAATGACTATTATTGAAAATGTGAAATATAATTGTTGGAAAAAATATTAGGAAAGAGGAATTTTGGTACCTTGTTATAGGGTTGTGGATTAGTATAGTTCTTTTGGAAGACAGTATGGAGGTTCCTTAAGAATACTGAAGAAGAGAACTACAGTATGAACCATCATTCCACTTCTGCAAATATATCCAAATAAAATGAAAATATACACACACTTATATACACACCGTATATTGAAAATATACACACACTTCCAAGTTAATTGAAGCATTTGAACTCTTATTGTATAATACATTCCTAATGATACCTTATGATGTCTTTTATTGGTGTCACCCTCATGCCATATGTATATGTTCACACACAAAAATCACTAGATCTCATCTCTCTACTCTATCTCATTATTGGTAGGAACTGCAGCTCCTCTGAGACTGTCTCCTCATTTATTTATTTAAACATATCTTTAAGCAACTGGTATCAGTCAAGTACTCTCATAAGGGATAAGACAGAGGTAGACTTAGCTTTGTCTTTGTGTTAGGTTTCTGCTATTGTAATGAAATACCAGAGATAATCAACTTAAAAATAGAAAAGTTATTGATTATTATTATTATTATTATTATTATTATTATTATTATTATTATTTTGGTTTAAAGTTTTAGAAATTTTGACCTATCTAAGTTGACCCTGTTGCTTTTGGACCTGTGGCGATGCCATATATCAAAGCAATAGTTTGTATCACAGGAAGCTGCTTATCTCATAGCAGCTGGGAAGCAAAAAGAGACAGGAGCAGGTCAAGGTCCCATATTCCCTTCAAGAACACACCGTCAATGACCTAACTTTCTTCCACTAGGCCCACCACTTAAAGGGTCTGTGACCTAACAACAGCACCACAAGCTGGGAACAAAGCAGTTAATGTGGCCTAACCACAGCATTCCCTTAGAAATATAAATGCCTGATCCATGCCTGATCCAGTCTACTTTCTATACCGAATATCAGCATTCTTAGTTTTCTGCTAGAAGGAATGACTAAACAATAGTAATTACTTAAATGCACAAACATTTTTATAGTGTCCATTAAAGACATATATTTATTAAATTTTCCTAAATAAATACACAGAATGACCTAGCAGTAGTGAACCTAAGACTTATATTCAAAGAATGAACTATTTTGCAAGGGAAAATAGTTTTAAATTACAGATAATGTATGTATTGCAAACAATTGCATATTTCGGAAAATAGAAAGAAAAAAATAGAAAACAAAAACAGAGATCCATAGTATTTCTACTAAAGAATTCTTCATTGTTCAAGGCATAAATATTTTTAGTTATATAGCTCACACTTTGTATAGATTTCCACAATTACTTTGTTTCAGTTTTCTGAAATATCCATTTTGGCTCTCTTTTGACTAATGTGAGAGGTGGATGTAGAAGATGCACATTAGAAGTGTCAATCCATTAATGACTCAACTAATATTTATTTAATACCAACTCATTTGATTCTGTGCCAAGTACTAATGCAGACTAGAGTGATTTAACAGGACTTTCCTGGAGGTGCTTATATACAAAGAGGAGTAAGTAGAATTACACAGGAGGTAACATGATACTATATATATATATATATATATATTTTTTTAACCTAGGATCTCATAAAAGAAGTTGTTCTACCCTCAGTGAAGAGTGTGCCTGCTCATGGCCTTGAGAAAGCACAGAAGAACCTGGCAGATATTCCAACAGGACATAGGACATTTAGATCAAGACACAGTAGTGGGAGGATTGCCATGCTATGCAAACAAAGAGGTAGAAGAGCCTTTTGATAGCTATGAGAACCACAATCACTCGCTTAAAGAATCCCAAAGGATTGACCTTCAGAGACATGGATTAATAAAGACTTGTCATTGAAGTAAACTCCTGTGATCTTTTCCACAGAGAGTAAGAACAAAATGCTGGACCCCAGACAACACCCTGTCGTAAGAAGGGCAGGACATCAGGGCCCTTACCACCTGCACTTTCAGTTCACATCCTTATATTATCACTCCAGCAATCCCTGGGCCTTATAGAGAACTCTTATCTTCTGGCTCTATAATTTCTCTAAACTATCCAATGCCATTTTCATAAGGGTTCATACCTTAAACAGCTCTGATTCTTTCTTTTCTTAGTACAGCTCTGAGTTTCTCTGCTTTTTATTGTGGGCCTTTGTGGTTTGGATCTTGGGGTTGTCTTTCACATCTGTGGAATTTAGTGTCCCTAGTACTACCTGAAGTTTTATGGGACATACTTATGTAAATGTATCCCAAATCTCCTTCTCTTCCAGGCTTGTATGTCCAAGGCCTCTGGATTATCTTTATTTAAATATTTAATGGTTGCGTAAAACTCAAGAGGTTAAAAGAATCTTGTCGGCTAAACAACACTATAATTTACTAAACTGTTCAAACAACATACATACATAAATAAATAAATAAATAAATAAATAAAGGGTGATTCTTATTCTTTTTTTCCTCCCTATGCACAACTCAGCCCAACCTCAGGTCCTGTTGTCTCTCAAATGGACCCACCCATTCAATCTTCCATGGCCACTGGGTGAGCCCAAGTTGTCCTTATCTCTTGCCATCATTTCTTTAAAACCTTCCTAATTTGTTTCCTCATCTCAATTCTTGCTGTCCTTCCATGTACTAGGAATGAAGTAGCTGATTTATTTTATTTTATTATGAAGTGCCCAATATTTCAAAAATGTAATTTATATCTTATCATTGTGTCACATAAAATGCTTCAAGGGCTTTTGTACTGACCTTTAGAATAAAATCCAAACTTCCCAGCTTGATTTACATATCAACCTAATGTGCACTGTCTCTACCATGTACTATCGTCCTCTCTTTCCCTTGCCCAGTTATGGCCAAACTACACTAGCCTCCTGTTCAGATATGGGTGGGCTGAACAAGCGTTTTCTGAATGGACCACCTACATGTGTGTTGGCACATTTGTTCAAAGGAAGAGCAGGACCTGGTTTTAGAAGGTGCATATCTGATATCACAGTATACCAGAGCCAGTCCTTCTTTATCTCTCTGGATCTCTCTTCATTTTTAAAAAAATGTACTTATTTAGTGAAGAATATTTCTTGTTTAAATTCTTTTTATTAGAGCATTATAGTTATACATAAGGATTCATTTTGACATATTCATAAATGTATATAACAATTTGCTTCATTTCAACTCTCAATACTTCCTTTTCCCTTCCCATCTCCCTCTCCCTGATGCCTTTCATTTACTCTTTTGCTCCTCCTTATTTTTATTTTTAATTGGTGCAATATAATTAATACATATAATTGGAGTGCATTGTGACATATTCATACATGATTGTAGCATGATTTGGTCAAATTCATTCCGTAACTGTTCCACTTTCCTTCCCTTCTCCCACATCCTTGTGCCCCATTTCTACTCTATTGCTTTTCTTTCTATTTTAACAAAATTCTACTTTTTGTTTCTTTTACCTACTTCTTCATATGAGGGAAAATATTTGGACATTGACTTTCTGAGACTGGCTTATTTCATTTAGCATGATATTCTCTAGCCATTTACCAGCAAAGGACATGATTTCATTCTTCTTTATGCTTCAGTTGAATGCCATTGTGAGTGTACTTATACACACACACACACACACACACACACACACACACACACACATATATATATATATATATATATATATATATATATTTGCACACATACATATGTATGTGTTTGTGTGTAATTAATATATATGTATACATATATGTGTGTGTATGTATGTATGTATACATGATACTACATGATGGGTTTTTTGAAAAAAAAAAGAATTTTTTTTTTTATTGATTCACCTCTTGGTGGACACCTAGACTAGTTCCATAACTTGGCTATTATGAGTTGCACTGCTATAACATTAATGTGGCTCTATCACTATAGCATGCTGATTTTAGTTATTTTGGATAAGTACCAAAGAGTGGGAGAGCTGAGTCATATGGTGGTTCCATTTCTAGTCTTTTAAGAAATTTCCATACTGCCTTCCAAAGTGGTTGTACTAACTTGCAGTCCTTCCAACAAGGTATAAATGTAGCTCTTTCCCCACATTCTCACCAGCAATTATCATTGTTTGTATTCTTGATGATTCTCATTCAAACTGGGGCCAGATGAAATCCCAGTATAGTTTTGATTTGCATTTCCCTGATGGTTAAGGGTGTTAAAGGTTCTTTTTTCATATATTTGTTCACTATATCTCGTTATTGTTTTACGAATGTCTATTTAGATATTTTGATCATTTATTGAGTGGGTTAGTTTTTCTTGTTTTTTTGTGTTTTTCATATATTCTGGTTTTAATCCCTTGTCAGAACAGTAGCTGGAAAAGATTTTCTCCCATTCTGTAGGTTCACTATTCATTCTCTTGTTTGCTGTGCAGAAACTTTGTAATTTAATGCCATCTGTTATGGTTTGGATGTGAGGTGTCCCCCAAAAGCTCTCATATGAGACAATGTAAGAAGGTTCAGAGGAGAAATAATCTGGTGTAAGAGCTTTAAAACAATCAGTGATTTAATTCCCTGGTAGGGATTAACTGAGTGGTAACTGGAGTGATAGGGTGTGGATGGAGCAGGTGGGAATTGGGGTTTGGCTATGGGGTATACATTTTGTACCTGGAAAATAGAGTTTCTCTCTTTGCTTACAGGTCATGATATGAGCCTTCTATGAACTAAGATCTCTGAAACCATGAGCCCTCAAATAAACTTTTTCTACAGTTGTTTTGGTTGGGTCCTTTAGTCATAGCAGCAAAAAATCTGACTAAAACATCATCTGACTTATTAATTCTTGGTTTTCTTTCTTGACCCTAGGAGTCTGATTAAGGAAATTGGCGGCCTGCACTAATATGTTAGATTGTTGCCCATATGTTTCTTCTATTGTTTCCAGAGTTTCTGTTGAATTTCTAAGTCTTTGTTCCATTTTCAGCTGATTTTTGTGATCCATAAAAGAAAGGGATCTAGTTTTTTTCTTCTACATATGGATATCCAATTTTCCCAGCACCATTTGCTAAAAATGCTATCTTTTCTCCAATATATGGTTTTGACACCTTTGTTAAAAATCAGATGACTGAAAAAAAAGAATCAGATAATTGTATTTATGTTGATTTGTCTCTGTCTTCTATTGTATTCCTTGGTCTTAATATCTGCTTTTGGACCAATATCATAGTGTTTTTGCTACAAATTTGAGTATAATTTGAGATCATGCATTGTGAGGCCACCAAATTCACTCTTGCTGTACAGAATAGCTTTGGCTATTGGATCTTTTCTTTTTCTTTATAAAAGTTAGGACTTTTTTTTTTTCACCTGGTTTTGTGAAGAATGCCACTGCATTGAATCTGTAGGTAATGTGCCCATTTGGAAGATATTCTGCCTATCCATGAATGTGGTAGATATCTTCATCTTCTAATGTGTTCTTTAATACTTTTTTTCCTCTCCAGAGTTTGAGGCCTTTCAATTTCTTAGTTTTTCCTAAGTATTTTGGATGCTAATGTATATGAAGTCATTTTCTTAATTTCTTTTTCAGCACATTTATTTTTGGAGTATAATAATGCTACTTGTTTTCTCATGTTGATCTTATATCCTGTTATTTTTCTTGTGGTTCTGGACTTTTCTTTGTTGGAAGATATTTTAATTCCTGCTTTAAACTCATTGCTTGATATTGGTATGTTTGTTTTTTATATCCTTTTGGATCAATATGGGTAGGTCATGTTTTTAGAAATTTTTAAGTATCTTACAGATTTTCTAATTTGTTGGTATATACATTTTCAAATTTGTACCTAATTATCCTCTAGATTTCAGAAATGTCTGTGATGCTATTTCTTTTTTTTTCATTTCAACTTTTGTTGAATGAGTCTGCTCTCTCTTATGTTTAGTTTGGTGAAGAGTTTACCTTATTTATCTTTTCAAAAAAAAAAAAAAAAACAATTCTTTCCTGCATTGATCCTTTGTATTTTTTATTCTCTAGTTCATTAATTTTGACTATGTTCTTAATTATTTCTTGTCTGCTACTGGTTTTGGAATTTGTTTGTCCCTGATTTTCTAGGGCTTTGAGATGTAGCATTAGATTGTTTATTTGTTAGGACTTAATGTAATCTCCCCAAAGAGGTCATCCCCACTCATCCCCATATAGTGTTTACCTGTCACACTCAGTTACTCTTTCTCATAGTACCTGATTTTATTCTTTCTTTTTATATTATGTATCATATTCTTTAGTTATCTTGAATAATTTGGAACTGGTCTATTCTGTTATATCACTAGGCTTTAAGCTCCACGAGTGCAGAGTGTTTTATTCATCTTATGATATATTTTGTCCCCATGGGTTAGAATTATGCCAGATAAGTTGGAGATGTGCACAACTGAAGATGTCTATTTCTTGATAAGTGAAAAAAATCCCCTTGCCCAAGCTCTGGGTGATGAAATGTTTAAATACCAAAATACATATTTTTCTTGTGGAAAGCATTCTCTGAAATTCTGGTCAGCCATGTGCACTACAAGCAACTCACTTTTCACAATTCTATTATAACATGTTTACTTGTTGGGACTAGTGCTGTAGATTACCCTAAGCTTATGAAACTAACTGAGTAACTTATAGATTTCTCTTTTGTTCTTTTAGAGGAGAAAAAGACCTTTCAACAAATTTAACAAATTTGTAAAGCCCAAAGTACAAGGGCTTGCTGTTTTGGAGTCAGAAAATTGTAATTTAAGTCCCAGATCAACCACCTCTTTAACTATGTGACCTTTGACAAAGCCCTTTAATGTTTCTTAGCACAGATTTCTTCTCTGTGAAATAGAAACTGTAATGCCTAACCCCATAGGGGGCTGCTGAATTTAGTGAGATGGGAGTGGAAAGTGACTGCACATGAGTTAATCAATCAGTGTGTGTTCATTTGCATTGTTGAATTGGCTCTTGGCCTGTTGCCTGTTGAGTTCTCAGAATGGAGACTCTGATATGGATATCAGCTGGCAGGGGATGTTTTAAGGAATACCCAGGGGATTGATATCCATGTAAGGGAAAGGAAGGAAGTGCTGTCAGGGAAAGGGAAGGCTGCAATACTTCACAAAGGTCTCAGTTTCTCAGCAAGAGGCCTGAGCTGTGATGGTCCCTTAGAGTTGGCCCTGTTAAGTCTGGGGCGGGGGGGGGGGGGCAGGTCATTGTGCCCCTTAGTGGATCAATCTCATCTCTCTTCTTTCCAGGAAATTCCTGTAGGAGGCTGAAAGTTGGGGTCACCTTCCAGGCAAACACCCAACAACTGGAGAATAGGAGAAGTCTAGATATGGAACCACAGAGTCCACAATGTCCTGAGTTCTAATAGTTGTCCATGCACAGATCTTTCATTCAATAAATATGTATTGCATTCCTGTTGTTATTCCAGGAATGGTACTGGGCACTATGTACACCATGACGATTTGAATTCTGTTCCTGCCATGGGGTTGTTAAGAGTGAAACATGAGAGACAGATGTGTACAATGTATATCTTCAGCACACCCATAAGCAGAACAGGAAGGCACAGTGTTAATAGCTCCACCCTCAGACAGAAGGAAACCTTAGTCTCATTTCCAAACTTTCTTTCACCATATACTTTTGTGTCCTGTGGCACTCTGAAATTTCATCTCCTCTTTTAATTTTCTAAAATAGCTGCATAACAAGAATATCATTATTTAGTGACCACATAAATGGCATGAAATTTCCCATGTAAAAATAATTCACCACTTCAATGTTAGTCAGATAATCTTTGAAGGAATATGAAACTCAAGAATAAAAATCATTGATCTAAATACCTACTCAGTTGCTAAAAAAAAAAAAGGATTCATGAGTAATGAGGAGTAATGAGGCAATTGACCTTATGCCAGAGACAGTAAGTACTTTCAACTAGAGGTTTCCCTATGATGCAATGAAGGGTACCTTTCTGGATCTCTATTTTTTGGGTGCACAAAAGCCACATACATGTTGTGAAACCAAGTCAATGGACATTTGCCAAACTCCATCATCATAACCTTTCTGGGCTCTTTGTTCTGATCATTGCAAGTATGGATAATATTTTTTTAAAAAAGGAACATTTTGTGCTTTTGAAATATGAGTGGATATAAAAGACAGCAGGTGGCTAAAATTGGATGCAATGTTCAATTTTTAATTAAAACCATCAATGCAATTCCTAATGATATGAATATCAACAGTTTGTTGAGGGACTTAATGACTGAGGTCAGTAGGAAAGCAGCATAAACGGACAAATTATTAAAGCTATTTCAGAATCATAAAAATCCAAACATAAGCAAGTCATCTGCTTTTGAGAATGCCTTTCCTCAACTCCTAGGTAAGTCTCTGAGGCTCTTTGGTGTAGTCACACAATACTGTGTCCCATACCTTTATTTATGTCCTTCCCTTATAGAGAGAAGTTATATGAAAATTGGGGGTGTCTCTCTGACTCTTTATGGACATTTAATACATGGAATGATTAGGACCATTCTATAAACATTGTCTGGTGACTCTTCTGGCTTGTATAATAATTACAAAGCTATAACAATATTATTTTTCAGGAGGTTGCTATATATCAGATATGTTTATGACTATAAATATATTACTTTTTTCAATCTGCATAAAAGACCTCTAAGGTAGGGATTACTGGTTTTAATAACAATTTTAAATAATTTTGCAGGTGAGAAAATTGAGGATCAGAAAGGTGAAGTAGCTTGTCCAAGGTCACAAAGCTAAAGCATGGTGGCACTAACATTCACCTTTAGGCTTGTATGTATTCAAAACCATTCAACATTGGTCTTGAGCTCCTTGAAACTGATAATAAACTAGAGACAAGTATTAACACTAATTTTCTTAAGGAGTCGTTCTTGCAAGACTTAGAAGCAGAATTATTGAGAAAACACTTTCTTTTTACCCAAGTGCTCTCGACTGTAGCATTATTGACATATGGAGCTAGATAGTTCTTTGTTTAAGAAAAAAAAAAAAAAAAACATTTGGGGGCTTTATAGGTATCTAGTTCTATCACTGGCCTTACCCATTGTATGTCAGAAGAATTGTCTCGGTCTGAAACCACTCTACACAATGCTGAATATTCCTAGGGCAGGGGAACCATGCTGCCTTGAGAACACTGATTTACACATAGAATAGAAATCTGCCTTACATGTCTTGCAAGAGGAGTGTGTGTGTGTGTGTGTGTGTGTGTGTGTGTGCTGTGTGTATTATAGGATTCTCTCCAGTTGGATTATGATAAACTCTCCCAGCAAGTGAAGTGAGAAAAAGAGATTTAATGAGTTGCTTAAATGTTGGAAAGTTAATATTTAAGTCAAATGGGATCCGTACTATCTTGGAACAAAATGTGAAAATGAAAGACAAAAGCAAAGTCTTTTCAGAGCAGGTTCTGCTCTGTGTGAATCAGGCCCTGGAGTCCCACTCCACTAAACTTTAAAGTATCCATTTTCTTAATGGCAACAAGGGAAACTAGACACTAATACTGTCCCCTTGTACACAAAATTCCAGATCTTTAACAATGCAGAAAGGAGCCATTGTATGCCTCACTCCAGCGTAAATTATACCATAAATATTCATTAAAACACAGATCTGGGAACACATGTTTCTTTTACCGATGATGAGGCATAAAGCAATCACAGGGCTGCTTAGATTAGATTATAGGGAGTGCAGGATATTAAGGAAGGAGTGGAGACGATTTTCTGAAATATCTTAGGGGGCTGGGTATTGACTGTGTATCATATGTACGGTATGCAAATGTTTCCTTCCATCCTGTAGGTTGCCTTATCTTTTTGTGGATTGTTTATTTTGCTGTATGTAACTTTTTAGGTCGATGTAATCCCACTTGCTCAGTTTTACTTTTGTTCCTGTTTTTTTGGTATCGTATCCAAAAAGCCATTTCTGGGGCTGATGGTAAGAGCTTTTCCCTTTGTTTTTGCTCCAGGAGTTTAATGATTTCAGGTCTTATGTTGTAGTCTGTAATCCATTTTGAGCTCATTTTTGCATGTGGTAAAATAGAAGACCAATTTCATTCTTATGCTTATGAATATCCACTATCCTGGCACCACAGACTGTCCTTTCTCCATTGTGCATTCTTGAAATCGTCATTGAAAATTAGTGATCACTTGTTCCTGGGTTTAATCTCTGGGCTCTCCATTCAGTTCCAATATCTACATGCCTGTTTTTATGTCAGCATGTACTGTTTTGATTCCTATGCCTTTGTAGTATGTTATCAAATCAGGTAATAAGATGCCTCTAGATTTGTTCTTCTTGTTTATTACTTCTTTGGCTACCTGGACTATTTTGTGATCATGTGCATTTTAGGACTTTTTTCTATGTTGGTAAAAAATAAATGTCATTGAAATTTTGATAGGAATTGCAACACATTGGTAGATAGCTTTAAGGAGTACGGCCATTTTAACAATACATTTTTTTCTAGTCCATGAATATTGGTCTCTTTTTATTTGTGTCTACTTTAGTTTCTTTTATATATTCTTTGAAATCCAAAGTATATGAGAAACTCATTCAGCTGAATGGGGGGCAAGGAAACAGTGAAAAAAGAAAGAAAATTTAAAAATCAAATCAAAATAATAGGTAGTTCAGGAACTTGAATAGACACTTGTTAAAGGAAGGCATAGCCTGCAAATGTGTCAACAAAAATGCTCAACACAAAACTACAACTACCTTATATTTGATAAAGAGGCTAAAAGCATGCAATGGATGAAGGATAGCATCTTCAACAAATGGTACTGGGAAAACTGGAAATCCATATGCAACAAAATGAAACTGAATCCCTTTCTCTCGCCATGCACAAAAGTTAATTCAAAATGGATCAAGGAACTTGATATCAAATCAGAGACACGCCGTCTGATAGAAGAAAAATTTGGCTACGATCTACATACTGTGGGGTCAGGCTCCAAATTCCTCAATAGGACACCCATAGCACAAAAGTTAATAACTAGAATCAACAAATGGGACTTACTCAAACTAAAAAGTTTTTTTTCTCAGCAAAAGAAACAATAAGAGAGGTAAATAGAGAGCCTACATCCTGGGAACAAATCTTTACTCCTCACACTTCAGATAGAGCCCTAATATCCAGAGTATACAAAGAACTCAAAAAATTAGACAATAAGAGAACAAACAACTGAATCAACAAATGGGCCAAGGACCTGAACAGACACTTCTCAGAGGAGGACATACAATCAATCAACAAGTACATGAAAAAATGCTCACCATCTCTAGCAGTCAGAGAAATGCAAATCAAAACCACCCTAAGATACCATCTCACTCCAGTTAGATTGGCAGCCATTATGAAGTCAAACAACAACAAGTGCTGGCGAGGATGTGGGGAAAAGGGTACACTTGTACATTGCTGGTGGGACTGCAAATTGGTGCAGCCAATTTGGAAAGCAGTATGGAGATTTCTTGGAAAGCTGGGAATGGAGCCACCATTTGACCCAGCTATTCCCCTTCTTGGTCTATTCCCTAAAGACCTAAAAAGAGCATGCTACAGGGACACTGCTACATCGATGTTCATAGCAGCACAATTCACAATAGCTAGACTGTGGAACCAACCTAGATGCCCTTCAATGGATGAATGGATAAAAATAATGTGGCATTTATACACAATGGAGTATTACTCTGCATTAAAAAATGACAAAATTATAGAATTTACAGGGAAATGGATGGCATTAGAGCAGATTATGCTAAGTGAAGCTAGCCAATCCCTAAAAAACAAATGCCAAATGTCTTCTTTGATATAAGGAGAGTAACTAAGAACAGAGTAGGGTCGAAGAGCATGAGAAGAAGATTAACATTAAACAGGGATGAGAGGTGGGAGGGAAAGGGAGAGAGAAGGGAAATTGCATGGAAGTGGAAGGAGACCCTCAGAGTTATACAAAAGTATATACAAGAGGAAGTGAGGGGAAGGGGAAAAATAATACAAGGGGGACAAATGAATGTCAGTAGAGCGGGCAGAGAGAGAAGAGGGGAGGGGAGGGGAGGGGAGGGGGGATAGTAGAGGATAGGAAAGGCAGCAGAACACAACAGACACGAGTATGGCAATATGTAAATCAATGGATGTGTAACTGATGTGATTCTGCAATCTGTATATGGGGTAAAAATGGGAGTTCATAACCCACTTGAATCAAATTGTGAAATATGATATATCAAGAACTATGTAATGTTTTGAACAGCCAACAATAAAAAATTTAAAAAAAATTAAAAAAAATAAATAAATGCATTCTTTGCATACCTCTGAAAAAAAAAATGCTCAACATCCCTAATCATCAGGGAAGTACAAATCAAAACTACAAATAGATATCACCTTTCACCTCTTAGAATGGCTACTATTAACAAAAACAACAAAGATATTGTCAGTGAAGATGTGGATAACAGGGAACCTTTGACATTTCTGATGGGAAAGCAAACTGGTTCAGCCATTACAGAAAATAGTATAATGATTCCTTAAAAAGTTAAACAGAGCCAGGCATGGTTGCACATGTCTGTAGTCTTGGCAGTGTAGGAGGCTGAAAAATTGCAAGTTCAAGGCCAGCCTCAGCAACTTAATGAGACTCTTTTCAAAATAAAAATAATAAATAAATAAATAAATAAATAAATAAATAAATAGACTTGCAATGGAACCACCATTTGACACAGCTATTCAACTCCTCAGTCTATATGGATTAAAATCAGCATACTATAGTAACACAGCCACATCAATGTTTATAGCAGCTCAATTCACAATAGCTAAAGTGTAGAAGCAACCTAAATGCCCTTCAATAGATGAATGGATAAAGAAATTGTGGTTTATATAACACAATGGAATATTACTAAAGAAAACAAAATTATGGCAATTGCAGGAAAATAGATGGAGTTGGAGAATATTATGCTAAGTGAAGTAAGCCAATCCCAAAAAACCAAAGGCCAAATGTTCTCCATGATAAGTGGATACTGAGTCATAATTTTTTTTGGGGGGGCATGGGAAAAATGGAGGAACTTTGGGCAAAGGGGAAGGAGAGGAGGGGAGGAAGAATGAGGGTAGGAAAGTTGGTTGAATGAGATGGACATCATTACCTTAGGTACATGTATGACTGCACATATGGTGCAACACTATATCTTATACCAAAGAAATGAAAATTTATGCTGCAATTGTGTACAATGAATCAAAATGCATTTTGTTGTCATATATTGCGGCAGCCTGGCTGGCTGGGCAAAATAACCGGGGGGTGACGAGCAACTTGTGTACATTGATACAGCAGGAGTGGGAGCCATTTATTGTAGGACAGGAGGGGTATATATACATTACACACAGCTTATCTTAATTAGCATAAACTAGATACAGCAGTCAACCAATAAGGAATCTCCACACTTAATGGCTCGCTGGCGTTACTTCACAAACCACTCCCTCTGGCAAAATTCCAGATGCCATCTTGACTTGTTTACAGACCCTAACAATATATACCTAATTAAAATAAATAAAATTTAAAAATAATTGATCAATTAATAAACAAATAGAACAACCATGTGATCTAGCAGTTTCACCTCTGAGTGTATACACAGTGGAACTGAAGTTAGGATTTCAAAGAGAGATTTGTACTCCCATGTTCCTAGCAACATTGTTCACAATAACAAAGATATGGAAACAACCCACATATCCAAGTGTGGAGGAAAAGATGAAGAAGCTGTGGCCTAAAAATGGAAAATTGTTTAGTCGTAGAAATGAAGGGAATCTTGCCATTTAAAGGAGAATCTGTAGGGCATACATTAAGTGAAATAAGACAAACAGAGAAAGAAAACTATTGCATGTTCTCACTTATATGTGGAATCTCAAATAGACACACTCATGGAAACAGAGATTAGAATAGCAGTTGACAATGGCGAGGGAGAGGGAAAGTCAGGAGTTCAAGATCAAAGTGTAAATGTTGCCTTTATGTAAGTTCAGTAAGTTCTGGAAGTCTGCTGTGCAGCACACTGCCTGCTATGTTTTGGGTGCACCTCCCTGTTTCCTGTGTTGGAGGATTGGTCCTCAGTGTGCTAGAGTAGAGGTGGTGGACCTCTAGGAGGTGAAGCCTACTGGGGGGTGTGCTCTTGTAAGAGACCTCAGTGGCTCTCTTGCTTCCCCCTTTTTTATGTGATCTTTTCCTTTCCCATGTGCTCCCACCATCCACCAAGGGGTTAGGCTATTTGAGCATTTAACCTTTAAGTCTGTGAACTAAATAAAGTCTCTTTTATTTATAAAGTTAATCTGCCTGAGATATTTTGCTACAACCCCTGAAAAATGGGAAAATTACAGTGCCTCCATCTAACAACACTGTATTGCATACTTATTTGCTAAAAGGATAGATTTTACATTAAATGTTGTTAACAATGAAAACAAGCACACACCAGTTTTAAAAGATAAAGCAGAAAAGAGAAAACTTTGTGAGTTGATGGGTATGTTTATGGCCTTGATAGTGCTGATGATTTTATAGATATATACTTATTCCCAAATTCCTTGAGATGTACACACCACATATGTATAGTTCTTTATTGGTCAATCACAGGTCAATAAAGTCATTTGTTTAAAAAAGCAGTGGAAAGTGCAGTGGGTAAAGGAAATGGGTTTATTGAGATTTTCTATATGGGATGTGCCTATGGTAGATAACCAAGAAATACTAATTGGTTTGGTTATATTTTAAGAAATGAAGGCATTCACTGATTAATTAATTATTGGCAATGACCACACAAACCAATCTATATCAAAAAGACAGCATTTAGTCCTTGTCTAACTACATGTGCTCAGCAATGATTTTTTGGCTTATTACATACTTTAATTTCATTTATGATTATCATAACCCCAAAAGTCAGTATAATTTTTCTTATATTATGGATGAGAAAGGCAAGGCAGAATGACTTGCCCAAGGCCATAAAACTAATAAAAAGGGGCCAACATTTGAATGTAAGCCTGTGAACTCCCAAGTCAATGTTCTTTTGGCTACATTACAGCTCAGAGAACATAAAATGCAATGTCCTTTATGGAGTTCACATTAGTTTAATTGATGCAAAATAATTCTTTTTGATAGGGACGATACATATTATTATCTGTAATTACAGATGAGCAAACCGAGTCTTTGCCAAAATCAGTGCTTTCTTCCCTCTCCAACTTACATTATTAAGCTTTAGACCAGAAACAAAAAGCACAGGCAACACTCCTAAGGTCCATATTTCTGGGTCTTAGAAGATGAGGTCCTATCTTGGACTCATCAGATTTTAGCTGTGTAAGTATGTAAGTGATTCACCTGTATCTCATTTCCTTTATTTGCAAATCGGGAATAATAAAACTGCCCACCTCACAGTATGAATGTGAAAACTAAATGAGAGCATACAAATAAAGAGCTTATGAGAGTTAACTACTCATAATAAAGACTTGATAAATGTTAGACACAGTTGCTACTTTTATTCTTTGATTCAGTGAACATTCATTGAAGAATTATTGCATACACGATGGCATTCTAGCATGGAAGATTCTTTAAGTATTTATTCACACCTACTATATGCTAGGAACTATTTCAGGTGCTTGAGTTATGTTAATGAACTAAACAGTGAAAGATGAAGTTCTTCCTGAGCACTTGACAGTGTAAGTCATATAGAGATATTGGACACTTGCCCAGCCAATCCCTGTCAAATGTGGTTGATTGTCATTGTCAAACCACTTTCCCCAACATCCCCTTTATTGGTATGTCATCTCTTCAAAGTCTTCTGGATCTCAAAGGAGCCAGAACAAGAGATGGTGAAACACACACACACACACACACACACACACACACACACACACACAAACAAACACACACACACTTTTTATATTCAATCTATCAATCTATGCAGGCAATGGGTTGATGTGCTCATGCATTATCTCCCATTTAATCCTCTTAATTACCCTGTAAAATGCAGTTATTTTTAATGCTCATATAACAGATGAGAAAAATGAATCTCAGAGAGGCTAAGTAACTTTTCTGAAGTCATACAGGTAGTGAATAACCCTTTTGTCAGTGGAAATAAGTCATCAGACTCTGGAGCCCTCTCATCTGACCTTCTGCTGTTTATTTTCTAGTTCTCCTGCCAGTATTCCATCCAGAGCCTCTTCTTGGGAAACAGCAATGCTTCAGGGAATGGAAACATAGCTCTATCTTTTCAAAGGGGACGGAGACCTCTTTGCAAATGAAAGCTCCATGCTCGCCTAATATCACAAAACAAGAACTCAAAGCACCATGATTTGAATTCATATTTGACCAAAATATTTTCATGTGTATTTTCCTTTCTGATTTTTATTAGCAGTAGTGGGAGTTTGGGTCAGGAGAAAAATCTGGTATGAGCTTTTCTTTACAAATGATCCCACAGAAAAATGACCAAATGAAGGCTTTTTTTTTTTTCAGTACTGGGAATTGAACCCAGGGATGCTCTTCCACTAAGCTACATCCCAAGCCCTTATTTATTTATTTTAAATTTTGAGACAGGGTCTCACTAAAATTGCTAAGGATGTTACTAAATTGCCCAGACTGGCCTTAAAGTTGCAATCCCTTTTAGTCTTCTGAGTCTCTGGGATTAAAGGTGAAATTTTGGATGTACTCTCTAGAGGAAGTTAGACTCCCAGACATAGGAACATGCTGAATGTATGGAAGGTAAATGACATTCACCATGGTCAAAGTCAATATGGTTCCACTATCTGAGTGCACTACCTGTGATGCACCATGGCTAAGGGTTTTTATAAATCTGCAAATAATCCTTGAAACACACTTTTATTTTTGTCTTAAATAGGTTCATTGATACAATGTAGACATTCAAAGTACATCACCAATTTTATCATGCTATTTTGACATTTTAAAATTTTTTAATTAAAAACAAATATGAAAATTTTAAAACCTCAGAGAATGTCTACTGGAAAAGATACAAGTCCAGAGATAATTATTAATTAGCCCAAAGGTAAAGAGAAAGTTATAGAACAGAGGCCTCAGAGATAATGGGTGAATTGTGCGAGGACAATAGCAGGGGCAGGTATAACACTTTGCTGCTTAAATTTGAAGGCAGGAGAGGAAAAGAGAAGATACCATGTGGCAGGGTGTTAAGGAGAAAAAAAAATTGGGGGTGGCTGCCAATTATGAGATAGTGGGAAGGGAAAGATGTGTAAATCATGGATGACACTGGTTAAATTGAGTCTTATTTCCTATCTCTTGCAGATGCTAATTAAATTTGATTTTTGCTTTCTGTTGGTGGACTTCTGGGTTTTCCATTCCCTCTAATAATTCACTTTCAATAATGTATTGCCAAAATTAACCTGAACCACATGATACTACTAAAGTTATAAGTATATAAATAATTCTTATATGGAGATTAATTATGAGCATCAAAGCCAAGGAAGTAACAGATACTCTAAATATATCCAACATCCATTCAGTTATTTGCTATTCCACAAGCATTTGTTGAACATGTACTATGTGCTAGTGTTGTGGTTTGGATCTGAAATATCCCTCTAAAGCTCATTTGTTTAATCCTTGGTCCCCAGTGCAGCCATGTTCGGAGGCAGGGCTTTGGTAAGGAGATTGGATTGTGAAGGCGCTAACCTCATCAATGGATTCATCAATGAATGGATTGATTCATGTCTGAATGGATATTGGGAGGCTGTGGAGACTTTAGGAGGTGGGCCTCATTGGAGAAGCAGGGCTCTGGGGCATTGCTTCCTATCCACCACAGAATGATCTGCTTTGTTTCACCATACTCTCTCCCTCACAACCTTCTGACACACCTCAGGCCCACAGGATAGGAACCAACTGACCATGACTGAATCTCTGAAAGTGGCAGCCAAAATCCATCTTTCTTCCTTTTAAATTATTTATTTCAGGCATTTTTTCACAGTGACAGAAAGTTGACTAACACCACTAGACATTGTCTCTTGGAAAACAAAGGAAAGATGGCTCAGTTTTTGCCTTCAAAAAATTCATAGACTGGTTTCCTACAAAGAAAAGTACCACTCAAAAGACAGTATGACATAGAAATATTAAAAATATGTAAATACAGCAGGTGGGGTACACACACACACACATACATAAACTATATATATGTAAACTGGATATGTATATATGTATATATGTACATACATATATATACAAACTATTTATATCGTCTCTCTGAGTAGATGTGTGTGTGTGTGTGTGTGTGTGTGTTTAATTCATGGCCTTATTTTAACCTGAAAATGGTGTAGTAAAAAGCTGCTTGTAGGTATATGGTTAATCCACAAATCAAATCACTAAAATATTTCCCCTACAGTTGAAATTCCTCTTTTCTCAGTTCCCCTTTTACTATTTGGACAATTAACCTTTGGACTTGTATATTATCCTTTCAAGTGTGGTTCTCTAGGAAAATTAGGGCAGTGGAAAAATTAATAGAAAAACTGTTTTCAAGTCATTCTATTCAACTGGCTTTAAGAATGTGTGGAGAGGATGATAGGAATACACTTTTCTTCCCTTTGGTTGTTGAGAATTCTCAAGTTGATTATTGGAAAAAATGAAAATAAGGTCCTTAGCTGATGGGAGTGACATCATTTTAATAGATATTAAATGTCATATGCAAAAAGTTGACAAGCCTAATTGAGTTTTCTCTGATATTAATCAAATTAACTGACATGGGAAGTTTTTAAGCCTAATAAACATAGGCTGCTGTCCAAGCCAGTTATCATCCAAATACATGCAAAGATGGACAGATCTAATTGTGCTTTAGGAACTGGGCGTTTGGATACTTGGAAAGACGTTTCAATACAAAGGAAGACCTCAGGGCTTTGTGAGTTGTTTCTAGTTACTCATTTGTCTTTCTCTGCAAGCAGATAATGATTTCATAGACAGCAAAGAATGCCTTCTTTCAGGCCCCCACTAACCAGGGTTCTTAGGATCCAATCTGTTTGTCAAATATAATGGCCTAAAGGAAGGTTTGATAAGGGAAAAGATAAATGAAAATAAATTTCTTACAACACTCTTAATGGTTGGGAACAGCCATATGGTTTACTTTTCTTCACATTCTCATTTACTGTAGCTCCTGCTAAGATGGGAAAACTTTCATTCATTTGTGTCTCCAGTATCAAGGGTCTGTGCTGGACAGGTTTGGCTTGCCCCTGCAGATCTACACTCTATGCCTTTCCACTCTGCTTCTGTCCCAGGTGATGAACCTTTGCCAACAACATTTGCATTTTCCCTTATGGACTGGTTTTTGGCCAGTGTGGCCCACAGATGCAGGCGAAGGGAGGGAGGAAGAGAGTGTGCTACCCATTCCCAGGCTCCTTCCCTGCAGGGTCACTTCAGAGAGGCTTTGTCCCACTATCAGACACCACTGCTTTTCTAAGAAAGCTCTCTAACACTTTCTCCTTCCTGATTTTTAGAATATTTCTATTTCAGGCTTAAGGATGGTAACATCTTTGGTGTCATTAGCCATGGTAACATCTTTCCTCCAAATCATCTTAAATAATCTACTTATTAGATCCACTTTGAATCATCTAATTTTAACATGCCACTTTTGTCCTTTTGGGACTGTAGCTGATAAAATAAAATGATCAGACCTGGTGGCCAAAGTAGGATATGCATTGGAAAAAATGTGGCTACAAGTGAGAAGGCCAAAGATGAGCTATGATACCAATTCCAGAATGTAAGATAGATGGCAGGCCTTATTTTATTTATCTTTGGAGTTACTTATTTTATTATATTGCTAGTAGATATGTTGTCCCCTCCAGTCTGTGAGCAGCTCCTTATAAGCAATTCTCTAACCTTCCCCCACCTCCTCCCCTCCACTGTTTCCCTATTGTTCCACCCTCCCCTGTCCTGCCTACTGAGATCAGGGCCTACCCAGAAGAATGCTGACTACTATATGGTTAAAGATTCACTTCCATCCTCTGAAGCAGCCTTACCCTCATGCTACCATTTCCTTGTAATAGTATAACTCTGTACCTTATGAAGTGGATTTAGGTTTGAAGGAACAAAGAAATGATTGGATATCAGGGATTGGTAGAGACAGTGTGAACTTCAAAAATATAACTAAAACTTCATCATCTGGCAAGACAAAGACTTTCAAGTTTTTATGAAAAGACTAACTCAAACAGTAACCTCACCAGTGGGGAAAGCCAGTTGATTTTAATTGAAGGTTTGTTTTATCAGCGGCCACAGCTTGGAAGAAAACAACTGTAACATAATCACCCCATAAATTGTCTTCACTTTTTTAACTTACAAAGTACTTTTTGTATCTTTTCTCTTATTTGTTCTTAATTTTAATGACTGAGTTCTTCAAGAGAGAAATAGGACTGAGATTCAGGTTGCATTATTGCCTATCTTTCTCGAACAATCTTTTGAGCATCAACATTGTCTTTCCAAACTTGGCTCCAACTATCACATTGTGCTTAACTTCACTGACAAACTTTAGAGATGGTGGCCCTTTGGTTGATAGCCAGTCATAGATAGGGCATAGATGGGACCAAGTTCTTCTTATTGTGTATAAGCAGGGTGACTTATTCTAAGACTCAACTTCCTAATCTATGAAATGGAAATAACAATGTATGTAGCATAGAAATGTTTTGATGGTTAAAATAGCATTTGAGAGTTTCATGCTTTACCTGTGTGTGCTCCAGTTTATAACTTCAGTATCCTCTGAAGTCTCATATATTATAATTTTACAAACTGCATACTGTGTTCCATAAAGCTGGGAACTTTCTAACATTATCTGAGAATATTGAGGATCCCCTTTGCACCTTTTCTACCCCAGGCTCTGAGTAATTCTTGGCACTTAACCTTGTCTTTTATTGATGAACATCTACCTGCATTTAGAAAATATCTGTTCTGGTTTGGGTTGGGAATATCCCCCCAAATCTCATGTGCTTGCTCAAAGGAAGGGCTTTGGGGAATTATCTGATCATGAGTGCTCTTTCCTTATCAGTAGATTAATTCATTAATTGCTAGTTGGAGAAAGGATACCTTGGGTGTGTACCTTGTAATGGCTTGTTTTTACCTGGACAGACATCTCTCTCTTTCTCTCTCTTTCTCCAACTTCCCTGTGTCTGACTCTGAGCTTATTGAAAACACAAGGATGAGTAAGACTATGATCCAGCCTTGCAAAATATACAAAAGGAGAAATACAACCAAGGCTTCCATCAGGATCTTTTATCTATGATAAAAAGAAGTATATTAGGGGACCTCAATTCACCTCTACCAGGAAGGGAGGGAGTTCTTCCTGATGAAAAGGCCCTGGGATGCCCAAGTTGATGCACAAAAGATTTTCGGACACAGTGAGCTGAACTCAGGATGTAATGAACTTGACTCAGGAGCAAGACTGAAGTCTTTGAAGGGAGACAGAGGATTGAAGCAGTGAATGTCTACATGTCAAAACATCCTGTCCTGTCCTACCGACACGCACAGATTCAGTTGTTCACCTGCCAGGTTGGAATAGAACTCATGTGCTACTTGTGTGCAGTTTCACAGTTATTTACTTCTCCAAGTCTAGCTTCCTAGCTGTAAAAATGTTATAAAAATACTTCCTGCCTCAAGCACTATGGAGAGGGTGAACTGCAAAATATCCAGAGTGCTGGTAGGCACAGCATAAGCGCTCTACTAGCCATTATCATTTACAGTCATCACTAATCATTCATAACCATGCTAATAATAGCCAATAAAATAAAGTGCTTACTACGTGTCAGATACTGTTCTGAGTGCTTTATACAGTTCATTTATTTAGTCCTCTCTAGAACAGTATGAAATTGGCCTTACAGTCATCCACACTGTTACAGATGAATAAGTTATTTTACAAGTCACACAAGTAATAACGGGAAAGCCAGAATATGATCTGAGAAAGTTGGACTCCAGTATCTATATCATTATACTCTAAGGTATAAAATGCAAAATAAGAAAGAAGTATTTCACTAAAAATTATGTAAGTAGTTTAGGAAGACACAGACATGGCCCTGTTTCAGCCTCTTGCTTTTAGAAGGGCCACAGGGGGAATAGGAGTGCTTGGAAGAGGGGGTGAGGAGAAATCACTCTGATAAGCACCCTCACACTATGTGAGGCAATACTCAAAAAATTAAAATTGTCAAAATGGCCATACTACCAAAAGTGCTTTACAGATTTATTGAAATTCCTATGAAAATTCTAATGACATTCTTCACAGAAATAGAAAAAGCAGTCCTGAAATTAATTGGGAAAAATAAGAGACCTAGAATAGACAAAGCAATCCTTCACAAGAAAAGTGATGCAGGGGGCCTCAAAATACCAGACCTCAAGTTATACTACAGAGCTATAGTAACAAAAATGGCATGGTATTAGCACAAAAACAAACATGAAGACCAATGGAACAGAATAGAAAACACAGAGACATAGCCACATACATACAGTTATCTCATACTAGACAAAGGTGCCATAAACATACATTGGAGGAAAGATAGCCTCTTCAACAAATGGTGCTGGGAAAACTGGAAATCCATATGTATCAAATGAAATTGAACCCCATCTCTCACCTGCACAAAACTCAACTCAAAGTGGATCAATGATCTATGCATTAGACCAGATACCCTGCACCTACTAGAAGAAAATGTGGGCCCAATTTTCCATCATGTTGTTTTAGGAACTTACTTCCTCAGCAAGATTCCTAAAGCACAAAAAGAAAAATCAAGAATCAACAAATGGGATGGTATCAAACTAAACATCTTCTTCACAGCAAAGGAACAATCCAGAATGTAAACAGAGAGCCTACAAAATTGGAGAAAATTTTTACCATCTGCATCTGAGATAGAGAATTAATCTCCAAAATTTAAAAAGCTAACACCAAAAAACCCAAATAACCCAGTCAATGGATGTGCAAAAGAACTGAGCAGGCACTTCACAGAAGAATAAATATGAATGGTCAATAAATGTATGAAAAAATGTTAAGTATCTTTAGGAATTAGATAAATGCAAATTAAAAATACACTGAGATTCCATCTCATTCCAGTCAGAATGGCAATTATAAAGAATATAAGAAACAATAAATGTTGGTAAGGATGTGGGGCAAAGGGTTCATTTATATATTGCTGGTGGGACTGCAAATTGGTGCAACCACTCTGGAAAACAGTATGGAAACTTCTTAGAAAACTCGGAATGTGACCACCATTTGACCCAGTTATCCCACTCCTCTGCTTATACCCAAAGGACTTAAAATCAGCATACTACAGTGACAAAGCTTTATCAACATTTATAGCATCTGAATTCACAATAGCCACACTATGTAACCAACCTAGGTGTCTTTCAACAGATGAATGGATAAATAAAATGTGGTATATATGCACAATGGAATATTACTCAGATATAAAGAAAAATGAAATTATGGCACTTGTTGGTAAATAGATGGAACTAGAGACTGTCATGTTAAGTGAAATAAGTCAATTTTAAGAAAATTAAAGGCTGAATATTTTCTTTGATATGTAGATGGTAACCCACAGCAAGGGAGTGTGGGGAGTGGAAGAATAGAATAGATTAAAATATTAGAATAGAATAGTGGAAGAATAGATCAAACAATCCTCCTTGAATGAGACAAAGGGGAATAAAGGGAAGGCAGGGAGGACTGGAATAGGAAAGACAGTAGAATGAAGTGGACATAACTTTTCTATCCTCATATATGAATACATGACCAGTGAAACTTCACATTATGTACAACCACAAGGATGGGATCCTAATTGGAATAAGTTATACTCCACATGTGTATAATATGTCAAAGTACACTCTACTGAATGCATATCTAAAAAAAGAACAAATAAAAAATACAGAAATGCATGAGTGGTTAGCTAGATAACAACTGCTAAACAATACATCAGGGTTGTGTTTGTCAGTTTTCTGTTATTGCAGCAATTTGCCTGAGATAATTAACTTACAAAGAGGAGAAGTTTATTGGCTCACAGTTTTGAAGGTTTGTGTTCATGACTCTTTGGCCTCATTGCTTCTAGACCTGTGGTGAGGTAGTACAGTGTAGTAGCATTGCATGTGGAACAAAGTTACCAACATCATTATAGGAAAGAAAAAAAAAAAAAAGAGGAAGAGGAAGAGACCAGGTTCCCATTATCTCTTTCACTAGGAACTTTTGAAGTTTCTATCACCTCCCAGTAGCACCAAGCTGGTAATTAACCTTTAATGTTTAGGCTTTTTGAGAATATTTAAGATCAGATCTATAGTTTGGCTAAAGTCTAAAAGTTTTCAAAAATACTACTAAGGGTTTTGATGAAACAAGAGACTCTACATCAGCATGTTAGGACAAACATTCATGGCACCCACATATACCAGTACTCCTTATACTATAGACACCCTCTTGACTTGTCAGTCATTCTCTCCTGGATGGATTCTCTGAAAGAATGCACCCTGAGTAGATCCTTCCACGAGCAATCCCATGTCTGACTACATTCAGCCCTAACTGTAAGTGCTATTCATTTTATATATATATATATATATATATATATATATATATATATATATATATATATATATATATATATACACACACACACACACACACACACACACACACACACACATATATTGTTGTCATTGTTGGTACTGGGGATTGAACACCAGTATGCTTAAACACTGTGCCACACCCCCAGTCACTGAGCCACAGACCTAGCCCTATTTTTATAAGACAGGGTCTCTTGGTGAGTTGCTTAAGGTCTTGCTAAATTGCTGAGGCTGGCTTTGAAATTGCAAACCTCCTGCCTCAGCCTCCAAAGCCACTGGGATTACAGGTGTGTGCCACCACGCCTGGCCATGAAATAAATTTTAAATTAAATTATATTAAAAAAGAAACAAAGAAAAGTCTAAGTTTATAACTATGAAATGCTCATAATAACTGGCCATCAGATTCTATGGGGCCCTTATTTGATCTCTTGAAAAGCTGTCATGGAATATTATTTGTAATTTGCTTCCAAAATAACCTTTGCAGTTTGGCAATAGCTTGAGTCAACTTGCAATGTATGAGCAGTTTGAAATTAGTGTTCATCTTTCAGTCTTTTATTAAGTTGGCTTACAACCAATCCCCAAAATAAAATAATGCCTTCCTCCTTATAAAGCAGCAAGAAATGATGAAATCACTGGATCTCTTTGGAAGTGGAAAAAGCCAGTGCTGCCCTTTCAGCTTAGAGATAAATGTAAGTAACATCTCTATTTTGGAAAGGATTTGGTGCCTAAACATCTTTGCTCCTGCTAAGTTCCCTCTGATTTATGATGTGGTTTCGGCAAGGAAAACAATCTGGTGCAGGAAGGAGCTGTACCCTGCTGATGAATTTAGAATGTTACCTTCCTACCATTCAGCATTTTAAAGGAGGGTGACCTTGTACAGGTCAGCCAAGGAGATCTTCCCATGTTCCTACTGTGTGCAGCTACTATGTTCTACATACTGTGAATATGTCTGTGGACAAAGCCATGTTGTCTGGATCCTGACCTCATGGAATTCACAGTGTAGCAGAGTACAAGTAAGTCAGTGATCTCTCTAAAGCTTATCTTTCCCTTTATAGGGTAATGAGTGTGATTCTACTCTATCCAGCTTGTGTAAGGACCTAGCATACTCTACATTACGTTATATGTGATCTCTGTTTCAGTCTTCCTTCCCCAGTCACATTCTTCCACCCATTCAGCATTATGTTTGGAAGCTTTCTTTTTTCTTTCTAGAGTGCAGTAGGCTCTGATTTATTTCCATACTTGAAGCATCTCAGACATAGAGACTGAATTTAAATCCATTCCTGGAGCTATGTTTCTCCTAAACTTGGTTTCTCCCTGGAGCCTGCCACCCCTCAGTGGCCCAGTCTGTCCACATGTTCCTTTGTTCTGATTCCACTTGGGCTTCTGACTTTAAAGACAAGAAAAGCCACAGCAGCTCTCTTCACCTTAGACTCATACTTTCCCTGGGTGCCTGTCCCCATCGACATCCTGCAACAAGACCCGTGAAACTTTACCTCCTCCTCTTGTTTGAGGCTGGAATCTCTTGAACCTTAGATGTGCAATATTTTCACTTTATTCTAGAGAGAACCTGATTCCTCAAGAAACTTGACTCTGAAGTTTTCATCTCATGGGTATGAGAAGCACCTATAGATGTTAAATATTCAGTCCTGAATCATGAATGATGGGAATCCTAGGAAGCAGTTAAACGGTTAGTTAGGAAAACCATTCTGAAGCTATTTGGAGCTGGGAAATTGCCCAGAAAATTTCAGAACATAAAGAATTCCAGACTGAATGAAATTCAGTGGTGCTTAATGGCTGGTAACCAGGTCAGGCTCTCCAAGTCCAAAGCCCTCTTTGCAGGAAAGGGGGAGAGCTTTGGTTTCTGCATTCTAAGAGGGAGGTCACTTGCTTCCTCTCTCACTTGTGTTTCCTTGTTCATTCATTTGTTGTCAGCAAATATTCATTCATTTTCTACTCTTCTTGCTGTGGCCTGTCATAAATTATAGATAGGACTGGTCAGTCAGGCCTAGTCCTGGCCCTCATGTAGCTTAAATCCCAAATAAATAATATCCACAAAAATGGATTCATGCAAAAGCATGGAGCTATGGATCGGATCCAGGATTTGGTTTAGAAAGTTCTGGGCTCCCATGCTGACACTGCAGCTCACTCTCTAGTGGCCTGTGGGAGTCCCTCTCCTCCCAGGCCTCAGTGTTCTAGTCAGGAGAATGGACTCAAATAAGGACTCAAATGTTCTGGACTTATTAAAATGCAATAATCAATATACCAGTGCTGTTGGTATCTCTTCTATCTTAATTAGGTGTTTTGGATCCTGTTAAGACTAGTATAAAAGTGTTTCCTGAGCCAGGGCGGGAGCCAACGGAAATGTTACAGAACACAGGAAACTGTGTGCTGAATTTTGATGAGCTTAATTCCATTCTAAGAATTCAGTTGACTCCCCAGAAGGGTCCTTGCTGAGGAGAGGTAGCCCAGCTGGCAAGGAGAGTGTTCTGTGTTTGATAAACAGACAGAGCGCTCACGAATGGTCAACATTTCTAAGCTAGTTTTGGATGTTAAGTGCCTTTAGTACTCTTAGACATGATCTGATACTTTTCTTTACAAATGCTTTTAGCTATGGAGCCTTGCCTGCAATGAACCGTTACTTGGAAGAACCAAATGTCCAAGAGAGACTGAGACAAAGGGGTGGGGTGTGCCAATCAGATGGAGGAAGAAATAAGATCTAGCTAGTTTGTGGGTTAAGTCAAAAGGTAAGCATGGGCTACGACCTTCTGTGTCAGGGAGAAATCTGATGAATTGATGGCCTTCCATGGGCTTCCAATGTGTGATATTTTTATCTCAGAGGTGAGTAATCATCACTAAGACAGTTTTGCAAGTTGCAAATACAACCATCATCATCTCCACAGAGGGTTGGTAGATCAGATCTGATCAACTTAATTTCATTCTAAGAATTTAGTTGACTCTCCAGAAAGGCTCCTGCTGAGGAGAGTTGCTTTCACACATCTCACCCAATGTGAGATAGCCACTATACCTCAGTTTGGGTTAGTAGAAGCTCCTCTCCATCTCCTGAGGAGACCTCCAGGTCTACAAATACGGTAGCCATTCTTCAAAGCCCTTGAGCTTTGTGAAAAGGGGAAGAATAACCAACTGGATTTCTTCTACACACCCTACCCATCCTCAGTCACTTTCCTCTCTTAGATATCCATCTGGTAGCCCAGAGGTATTCTCAGTAAAGCACTGAAACATTGCTAGAGCCCATCACCCCACAAGTGTTTCCTCTCTCCTGAATTCTGAGTGCTGTTACAAAATGCTTGCTAAATAAGTGTGAATATGATAATTGCCTACTCCCATTTGTAAAAAGGTTTGATGGCAGGTGGAGTTAGTAAGGCAGAGCACTCAGGTTCAATAATAACTTTGTAAATATTGTTTTCTACTGTTTGGATGGAATAACAAATACTTCCCAGTTTTCAGATAAATGCTATCAAGAGAATGTTAATTGGCATGAAAGTGTCTTATCATTTATTATCCTGATAACAAATATTTAAAACAGCCTATTTGAATAAGATTCTTTTTAAATAGATAGGAATCCATTCATATTGCTAAAAAATTTTTAAAAGACCATACATATGTGCTTTTACACATGATACACTTGTCTGTCTTTCATTGTTTAATCTACAGATATAACACCTCAGTGATGAAAATTCAAGCACATGTTCTTTTAGAGATAAAGTGCTATAATTTCATATAATCTGAACTCCTTCAGATGGGTTAACAGTAGGTTTTCTGTTTGTTTCATTTCGTTTACAGTATATATGATTTTTTTAAAAATCTCTTAGCAATATGAATGGTATAAGATGCACTAATAGAAAGTCCATCTTAATTTTTGCAGAATAGCTTTCTCAAACTTGTCTTCTACTAGACTAAATTCTAAAAAAAAAATCTCACATCTCTGTATATACTCTCATAAGAGATTAGTCTTGATTAACAACAATTTTTACAGTGAAATGTCACTATTATTTCTTATTTTAATGATAACTTTTCTTTAATAAATTCAGCAGCTTATTTGCAATAAAAAAAGACCTAACCATATCAAAGCTTGGTCAAGTGAGGCTAAAAGACATCAATTCAGCCAACATGACCTAAGTACTTATCATAGTATGTCCTAGGCATTAGAGATAGATATTCCCAACTAGCTCACCAGGTATAAAATGTTTAACTACCTGAGTTATTGTACTTTCAAAGGGTTAAGAATTAGAATTCCTTTTCCCCCCTTGTATTCAGGAAATACAATTGCCAAAACTAATGTTTAGGGAAAAATTATTTTATTTTACTTGACTTTCAAGACATTAAAAATTCTCACTACATATGTGTTCGTTCAATAAATTCACACTAAGCAGACACACACAAAAAGATAGAAATCCTGCCCAGGATGTCATTCTGAATTTGGAGGTTCCAGGGACAGAGATGTGGGCCAGACACAGATGAGGTAAGACATTGCTTTTCTGAAGATAAAGATGCTCTCTGATCCTTATCTAATGTACCTCCTTCTCAGAGGCACAATGGCATGTCCATGTCACCCTTTTAACCGTACTTCAGCCGAGACTGTCAGCTGTAGGTAATTCAAAGATGTGCCAGAGGCGAGGGTGGGCTGCTGAACTGGTTATGCAATTGAAGAACTGTGCAATTTCTATCTTTTAAATTTTGGGTCTTTGTTAAGTAGAAGCTTGGAATAATTTTCTGCATCCTTCTTTTAAGTCTTTCATCCTTGATCTCTGGGTTTCATCTATATTTCAGAGTCTCATAATGTCACAACTAAATTTAATTCATCTCCTATGAAACATGGATAAAACTGAGGCCAATCTCAGGTCAGTGTCTGGTCCCTGGTTAAATAGCAAGTTAATAGGGCTAGAATAAAAGCCTCTCTTTCTGGTGCTCTTTAGTAGGACTGCACCTCACCCTGACTCTAGGAAATGTGGCTTCCCTGCACTTTCTCTGCACTCTGCAGTGCCCATAAATCCACTCCTTATTCTCTGGCTTAAATCAGAGAATTGAGTCTTGTGGTAAAGCTGGGTTCCAGGTTCATTTCTCAGATACTCCAAAATAAGACTAATGTGAGAAAGGAGAAAATCCTACAAACAGTTCACAGCAATTTCTTTAGAAAATCATTCTACTTTTTTAGCATTATAGTTTTCAGAAACAAAATATGTACATAGTTCCTTATCAAGTAAATTATTTAGAAACAATGGTAAGTTCCTCTTTCTAAAATATTGAATGACACACATTACCCCTTTACTAAAAAGTTATGCTACTATTCTTACACTTCCCCAGATTAGAAGTGCAGTCTTTTTTTTTTCCTTCTGCATAGTTGATTTGTGGGTTAAGTCTTTTCTTTTTCTGCTTGTTTTATTTTCTAATCCCAGAAATATATAAGTGCCCAATTAATATGTGTGGAATCAATCAATCAATGACACATGTGAAAATATTTGCAACTTGCATGAACGTAAAGTAGAAAAATAGTAGAAGAGGAGAGGAGAGTTGAAGGAGGTTGGAAGGGGGATAGGGGACTAGACATATTTTAGTGGGAGGCAGTGTGGCTGGGAGTTAAGGGCAGAGGTTCAGGCCTCTGATTGCACTGCCTCAATTCCTAGTTTAGTTTGCTCTTAGTTATGTGAAGCAGGGAAAGTTAAAAAACACCACTACAATTGTTTACCCACCTCTAAAAAGCAGATGCCAAAAATATTGCTGACTTTGGAGGGTCAAATAAGGATTTACATAAGGCAACATGTGGAAAGCACTTGTTACACTACCAGGCATATGGTGAGAGATCAATAAGTATTATTTTCCTTGTCCTTTTCCTCAAATAAAGCAATATAAAAACCAGCTACATTGCTTAGAGCATGGCCCAACAAAGATAATTCTGGAGAACCTGGGCACATCACACATAGATGAAAGACATGCAGATGGGTGTTTGTGCATGTGTGCTCATGAACAGTTGCTTACGATAAAATTACTCTCCAGTGGGCTCCCATATATTATGCAGTCTTTAAGAAAAGTAGGGTGGGCTGGGGATGTGGCTCAAGCGGTAGCACGCTCGCCTGGCATGCATGCGGCCTGGGTTCCATCCTCAGCAACACATATAAACAAAGATGTTGTGTCCTCTGAAAACTAAAAAATAAATAATAAAATTCTCTCTCTCTCTCTCTCTCTCTCTCTCTCTCTCTCTCTCTTTCTCTTAAAAAAAAGGAAAAGAAAAGTAGGGTTACCTATTTAATCTCCCCATTTTACAGAAAAAGTACTGAGGCTCATTCTTATATGGCAGGAAGAGCAAAAAGGAATTTATCCAATGTCTTCATGGTTAAGTCATCCTGCACTTTATACACAGTCCTCTTAGGTAGAAGGGAATGGGGAGAATGAGGGACAGGTATGAAGCAGCCTGAAGATGGTGACAAGAGAAACTGAGGGGACATGCTGTGGAGATCCCTCTTCTTCACAGGCAGTGAAAGAAAGCCAGTAGCTCAAAACTGAGTGTGCAAATAAGGGACGGCTGCTCAGGGATGGAGATGGAGAAAAGGAGTTGGAATTTAGAATAGTTGGTGGGGGATCTGAGAGGGAACTGTTGTAAGATGCAGGATGCTCCATCTTACCTGGGACCTTCTTGGGATGGTTTCAGAGGCATGAGAAGCACGGATGTCCTAGTTGTGCTCCCAGGGTCACTCTCAATTGGGTGGGTAAAAGGCAGAGTGGCTGGCAATCTCCCTTAGTTCTAAGTGCCAGAGGTGCCCGTGCTTCAGGAGCTCAGCCTCTAGTCTGGTGCACGATGTGATCCAAGGGAGAACTTTCCAGAGGGCCCAGCACACATCCTGATACCCTTGGTCCTTGTCAGATGAAAGGCCTTTGCCAAAGTACATGCTCTATTCTTAGCCTGTTTTCCTTTTTGGTCTTGGGAAGTTGGAATAAAATAATTTTGGTGCCTATTCATTGTTTTTTCCTGCATTAATTTACTCAGCAAATACCTACATAGTATCAACTATTTACAAGATGTTGTTGGTGTGTCATCTCTTTCAGCTCAAGCCAGCATAATGGGATGGATTCTTTTCTCACATTTCACAAGTTAGGCAATGGGTCCCGAGAGGGAATTGACTAGGTATCAAAACTGGCTTGACCCTGTGATAGGCCACCTGCCCCCTCCACGGGGCCTGTGTCTTGCCTACTATGCAGAGATAATCAGTGGTCTCTGTTCTACCTGGCCTCCAGGAATGGCAGGACCCGTGCAGACTGGTTCGAGTGAAATCATTCTTGGAAGCATGAGCCGCAGCACAGATTCTGTGGGATGACTGGGGGTCAGACACACACTTTTGTGACTTTGGCCTCTTTCAGTTTTGTCTATTTGGAGCCCTGTGAGAAACTTCTAGGTTCAGAATTGAGTCATTTCCAACCCTGAATAATTAATCAGTAATTGATTAATTACTATTCACTAAATTTGGCATTCATTTACCACTACATAACTTCGGCCTTACTGTGGAGCAGGCTTTTTGGGTGAGCTTTACTATTAGGGCATCTGACTTTTATACAAACACAGTTTTTCTTTCCTACTGAATCAAAAATACTACATGCTTAGGAAATAAAGAGGGTAAGTCTGAGAACAATGGCCTCCTTTAATTCATCTTTTCTAAGTATACTATTTTTTTTCTTTCCTGAGTTTAGAGCTACATTGGACATTGCTGTCCTCTAATTTTGGTCCTGAGGGATTACTTCATAAGAGATAATTTAGATTCATTTTCTTAAATTTTTTTATTAGTTTTAATTAGTTATACATGACAGTAGAATGCACTTTGATACATCAAATATAATGGAGCATAATTTTTTGTTCTTCTGGTTATATGTGATATAGAATAACATGGGCGATATAGTTATATATGGGCACAGGGTAATAATGTCTGCTGATTCATTCTACTATCCTTCCTACCCCAATTCCCTTCCCTTCCCTTCATTCCCCTCTACCTAATCTAAAGTAACTCTATTCTTCCCTAGCCCTCTACCATAGTGAATTGGCTACTTCATATCAGAGAAAATATTAAGCCTTTGGTTTTGAGGGATTGGTTTATTTCGCTTTGCAAGATATTCTCCAGCTCCAACCATTTAATGGCAAATGTCATCATTTCATTCTTTTTAAGGCTGAGTGATATTCCATTGTGTATATATAGCACATTTTTTAACCCATTAATTTGTTGAAGGCCACCTAGGTTGGATCCATAATTTAGCTATTGTGGGTTGAGCTACTATAAACACTGATGTGGCTGTGTCACTGTAGTATGCTGCTTTTAAGTCCTTTGGGTATAAACTGAGGAGTGGGATAGCTGGGTCAAATAGTGGTTCCATTCTAAGTTTTCTGAGGAATCTCCAGGTGAGTGTGTATGACAGGGAGTGGGACACACAGAAGGAAGGAGAGGAGACAAAGGGAGTAGAGGGGAGAGGTGGATGGAGGGGCTCTGAGAGACTCGCAGGGCCTCCTGCCTCTGACTGCTTCTATACTACTCTAAGCTTCTGAGTGCTTTTCTCTAAAACTGCAAAAGTGAGTAGTTCTATTGTTCCCCTGATTTGCAGTTCTCCACTGCCTGCTGGTAAAAGTTCAAATGTCTGTATGTGACCAGTAGGAGCTTTGCAAACCTGACACCTCAAATGTCTGTATGTGACAAGTAGGAGCTTTACAAACCTGACACCTATAGGAGGTGCTCAGCCCTTGTGCCCCACCTCTGACCCTTCCCCTCTGACCCATCTCTGACCCTTCCTCTCACCAAGCCAAAGGAAAGGATCCCTTCAGAGGCCAGGACTAAGCACGTGGAGATCTCCCTCATCCTTTAGCTGCCTGGTGAGCCCTGACAGGTCCTTCATGCTTCACTACCACTTCAGACTTCAGAGAGTCCTGTGGTTCAGATATTAGCCTTCTTCCTGTACCAAATCATTGCACCATAGGTTTTGTCATTCAGGCAAAAATCTTCCTGTGATGTCACCTTTGTCTGGCTTGCCTCCTGTTTCCCCCATGAGGCTGTGAACTACAGAAAGAGGGCCCACGTTTCTATGTATCTATGGAGCACATGCAGCCTTAGCGTCTTCTCGGCACCTCCTTTTTTGTTATTGTTTTGTTTTTATGGTGCTGGCAACCAACCCCAGGCCCTGCATGTGCTAGGCAGATGCTCCATCTCAGAGCCATATCCATAGCAGCCCTCGTATCTAGAAAAGCTTCCAATAATCATCCAAGAAGCACACAAGAGAGGGAGGAAACAAGAAAGGAAGGAAGGAAGGAGGCTGGAAGGAATGTAGACAAGCAGTGAGTGAGAACCAGGCTTTCTGTGTGTCAGGACTCTGGTAGGAGATTAGAGGTGCTCTTCTCCAGGGCTCACAGCAACCCTGCTAGGGGGTTGTTAATATTTCTCATCTCAGGTGAAGAAATGGGTCCTCATGGAAGTGCAGCATTTTGTCTGTAGCTGCCACTCAAAACTTCAGAGTTGGAACCTGGGTGCACATCTGGGTGGGCCTGGGAGTTACCTGGTTCCCTCCACCCAGCTGGCCTCTCAGGTGCTGTCTCCCTTCCTGAGTCTTCCCTTCCATCCCTGCTTGAACAGAGCTGTTCTCCTGAAACCCCCAAACCAACAAAATCACCCTCTCATAGGACTATCAACACCTCACTTGAATGGTTAGGAATGAAGTCATAGGATTAGAAAGAACAGGCTGCACTTCCTTCTTTATCTGTGGAATAAGGGCCACAATAAAAGCTAGTAATGAATGCACACTGTGATGGTTAATTTTATATGTCAACATGGCTGGGACATGATACCCAGATATTTGGTCAAACATCATTACAATTTTCTGCGAAGGTGTTTCTTACATGAGATTATCATTTAAATGAGTGGAATTCGAATAAAACAGATGACCCTCCATAACACTGGTGGGGACCACCCAGGCACTTGAATGCCTAAATAGAACAAAGACTAGTGTTTCCCAAGCAAGAAGCAATTCTTCCAGCAGACTGCTTTTGGACCTAGACCTCACATCACCCATGGCTCTCCAGTCTCCAGATAGCCAGGAAAGCTGTAGATTTAGGGTTTGTCCCTCCATAATCTATACATTCACGGGAGTCGATTCTTTAAACTCTCTCTTTCTCCCTCTGTCTGCATATATATTCAGGATCCAGGATGAATTGATTCCTAAAACCCCTATGGATATCATCTCCGCAGATGCTCAGATTCCATATAGAAAATGTCATTGTATTTGCAAATAATCTATGTACGCTTCTGTAGAACTGAGATGGGAAGAGTACCTACCTCATCATCGCTGGTCCTAGAGCTGTCATGAGGATGGAATGCTAGGGTATATGTAAAGCCCTCAGAATGGTGCCTGACACATTGCACACACACAATCAATCAAACCTGTAGTTACTTTCTATTGTAGTTGTCCTTAAAGTAACCCTGTGGTTCTCAATAAGAATTGGAGTATAAGGGAGTATGATGCTGTTTCCCAGAGGATATCTGGCAATGTTTAGACATTTTTTTGTTGTGACTACTGGAGAAGAAAAAATGCTAATGGCATCCAGTGGTAGATGTGAGGGATGTTGCCATGTATCCCATAATTCACAGAAGAGTCCCCGCAGCCAAGAATTATCTGACCCCAAATATCAATAGTGCCAAGGCTAAAAACCCTGAAGTAATCCTACAAATTACATATTATCATTCCTAGCTTCCGATGAAGGCACATAGACCAAGGGATATAGACAAGTGCACTCAGTAACACAAAATTATTGCATGTGAGAACATGGATCCAAGGATATTATTGTTCCCTTATAAGACTGTGAATGACAGCAGTACCCCGGTGTCCTTGTGTAGATGAACTACCTCTCTAACTTCTCAGGCTATAAATGAACCTTGGGTCAGTGTTTTGTTTTTTGTTTTGAATTTTAATTGAAGTGGATTCCCAGATAATGCCATTCATTGGTGAACTATTTTTCCTAGAAACGGTAGAGTCACACTCCAGTCATGAAACTCAAATTTCTTCAGACAAAGCCAGGGAGATCACAATTAACAAAATCTAATCTTTGGAATCAAGCTAGGTTCCCATGGAGAGATGAATGGATAAAAATGTTATTTGTATACATGATGGAATATTACTCAGCCATAAAGAAGAATGATTTTTATGAACTTTTGCTGGTGAATGAATGGATCTGGAGACTATCATGCTAAGTGAAATAAGCTGATCCCCCAAAAAAGACAGGTTGCATGTTCTCTCTGGTATGTAGACAGTGACACATAACATGGGTTACGGAAGGGAAAAATAGAAGTTTAGTGAATTATAGACAAAGAGGAATAAAGGCAAGGGAGGAAATATGGGAATAGGAAAGGCAGTGGAATGAATTTGGCATTAATTTTCTTTGTATATAAATGAATATACCAGAGTAAATAGCACCATCATGTATATTCACAAGACTGGGATCCTAATTAAAATAAGATATACTCCATGTTTGTATAAATATATCAAATAGACTCACTGTTGAGTATAACTAAAAATAAAAAATAGAAATCAAAAAAGAAAATGAAACTTTTCAGATTATGAATGTTGACTAGTCAATTCAAATTAAGTAGGTAACCAGCATGTAAATAAGCCTGTAAATAAAAAAATCAACCTGTAATAAAATAAAACTGAAAATTTATTAGCATGATGATAGAATTTTTTTTTTTTTATTATTAAGGCAGGGCTGTCTTACCACAAAGGGACCATGAGACTTCCTTTCCAAAACTGAGCATCACTTTATGTAAAATGTACGTGCTGGAATTGCCATGGGAAACTGTTGGGGAAGGGATCAAAGGAGGTACAGATGTGATAGTTGTTTTCTACATATTATTGGAATACCTGGCATTTTGCTACATTCCCCATGAGGGGCCAGGGGAGTTCCTGTGTATTACAGTGAAAGAAACGTCTCCAGGCACAGGAAGCCAGCATTGCTGGTTTCTGAAGACTGGGTATTTTAGTCACCTTTTTCAGTGCTGTGACTAAAAGGACCCAACCAGAACAGCTGTAGAGGAGGGAAGGTTTATTTAAGGGCTCATGATTTCAGAGGTCTTAATCCATTGAAGGCTGGCTCCAATCCTTGGGGCTCAAGGTAATGCTGAACATCATGGAAGAAGAGTGTGGCAGAGAGAAGCAGCTCACTTCATGACCAGAAAGCAGAGAGAGAGTTCTACACTTGCCAGATACAAATATGTCCCCCAAAGCCACACCACAATTCCCACCTTCTCCAGTCACATCCTACCATTTTAGTTACCACACAATTAATCCCTACAGGGGATTAATCTACTGTTTGGGTCAAGACTCTCATAATCCAATCATCTCTCCTCTGAACCTTCTTGCACTGTCTCACACATGAGCTTTTCTGGGACATCTCTCATCCAAACCATAACACTGGGACTAAGAGGAATAGAGGCAGAACAGGATCGCCTAGTCAGAATGGGAAAAGAAAATCACAGAATAGCAGAAGCCAGGTGGCAGCTTTGTACCTCCAGAAACAAATGAGTCATTCTTCAAAGGGACCTAAGCCATTTATTAGGTAACTTTAAACTGAGAAAGATGATACCAGGAATCTTTTAGAATGCCGGATTCAGGTCCCAAGTCACAGCTGACATCTGGGGATTCAATGAGCTATCGTGGCTCCTCACAACAGCAGGGGCACCATGGGGTGAGCTAATAAGTGAATCCTCTGCAGGGTTATGTCATGGTGGGTACACTATGTGGTGCAGTTGTTGATATGGTGCTTTCTAAATGTCAATGTGGTTAAAGGACCTAATCTAAATATTGCTTAATTGTCCTGTCAATTACTAAGAAAGGGGTGTTTAAAAACTCCCATAATGATGGTTGATTTGTTCATGTCCTCCTTTAGTTATAAGTTTTTACGTCATGCATTTTTAACTTCTGTTATTATGTGCATTCATGTTTAATATTTTAAAAATATAGATTTTTATCATTTTATGTTTTCCTGGTATATTGACCCTTTTAACTTTAACATTATGCAGTGTTTCTTGTCTCTAATGAAAGCCTTTGACTTGCATGGGATGTATCTTATTCTAGTTGGGATCCTATTCTTGTGGATGCACTGGATGGTGTGATTCACTGTGTTGTATTCGTATATGTACACAGGAAAGTGATGTCCAATTCATTCCACTGTCTTTCCTTTTCCTATCCCCATCCCTTACCTTCATTTCCCATTGTCTTATCTACTGGACTTCAATTCTTCCCCTCACCTCCACCCCCATATTGTCAGTAAGCTTCCATATATCAGAGAGAACATTTGGCCTTTGGTTTGGGGAATTGACTTATTTCTCTTACTATGATAGTCTCCAGATTCATTCATTTGCTGGCAAATGTCATGAAATCATTCTTCTTTATGGATGAATAATACTCCATTGTATATATATATATATATATATATATATATATATATATATATATATATATATATATACACACTATATATATATATATATATATATATATATATATATATATATATATATATATCACATTTTCTTTATTAATTCATCTGTTGAAGGGCACCTAAGTTGGTTCCATAGCTTAGCTATTATGAATTGAGCTTCTATAAACATTGATGTGGTTGCATCATTGTAGTACACTGATTTTAAGTCCTTTGAGTCTAGACCAAGGAATGGGATAACTGGGTAAAATGGTGGTTCCATTCCAAGTGTTCTGAGGAATCTCCATAATACTTTACAGTGTGCTTGCACCAATTTGCAGTCCCACCAGCAATGTATGAATGTACCTTTTGCCCCACAACCTTGCTTTTAAATCCCATCTGACTCTTTCTTTTAACTGGAGTGTTTTGTCTATATTCTGACAATGCAATTTTAATATGTTATATTTGGCTTGCCATTGTTCTTTTCTTTTTCTAATTTTTGTCTTGTTTCTCTATTCTTTTAATATAAGTGAATATTTTAGTATTCCTTTAGTTGTTCCATGTCCCTTTGTCTGTATGTCTTCCATATTTTTACTGCTTACTCTAGGGATTATATAGGAATCTTAAGCCAATCTAATGAGTTCATATTTAATGTACAGGTGAAATATAAGGACCTTTCATGAGTGTATTTCCTTTAACTCCTCCATTAAAAAGTCATATACATGTTAAAGAAGTCATGGCAGTAAGATGGGCAGTGGCAGCAGCATGCATTGCAAGCCCAGTCCTGGGCACAAGCTGAGAGTTGTGACTGTAGCCCAGCGTATCCTCAGGCCAGCCTGGATTCTTCTACCCTGTTCTCTAGTAATACTTCATCATTTAAGTATCTTTCTGGTCCTATTTGATGTTCATATTCACTCTCAGGAATGCTTCCAATCCTCAACCATATCACACCAAGAAACTACACTGGATTAGTGTGTCACAGTGGACAACGCAGGGAACTGAGAGAGGTGAAGTGACTTACATAGTGTCCCAGATAGTATGCAGTGCAGCCAGAACTTAAACTTAGTACCGCTGCTCCGACCAATGTCATTGAGCATGAGCCAGTATGTGTCATGGTAATAAGTGCAACACTACAAGATGTGTGTAGATAAGAAATCTTCTATTTTGGGTTAATTCTGCTATTCTACAGAAGTAGAACCTATTAGTTATTCAGTAAATATTCACTGGATTTGAATTTGGATTATCTTCCATAGTATTTTATTAGAGCTATATCATGATATCCATTGCTGCATTTGGTAATTTTGGTAGGGATCCATGATGAAATGATGTCACATAAAAACTTGGCATAAGATCTGACTCTAACATCTGGTTTGCATTTTTAATATTCTATAAGGTAGAAATAGTAAATTCTATGATCCAGAGGGGTGTGATGTGGAAGTGTATAAGTGTGATAGGATGCCATTTAGCTTCCTTTCATTCTTTTCCAAACACTTTTCTAGCAGCACCTAACCATGCACAGAATGGCCACGTGCAGTTGTGTAGGTTGCACACACAGGACTCCAGCAGACACCATTTACAGTGTAGTTTCTATAAATACTGACCCTTGAAGTTGTTCAGGGAACACCATGGATGGCTTTATATGGCAGTCTGAATCTAGCACAGTAACTACAGCACAGTGAGACCACGGTTATTAGTTTTCAAGTGAACCATTCCTCATTCAATGATCAACTCAAAATTGAATAAGAACAAGATGCATCTACTTTACTCTGAAATTTGGCCTATTCCAGAAACAGATTTTAAATAAAACATCTTTTAATTAAGAGCCAATTCAACAAGTCCACAATCAAATACAGGTCCTGTCCTTCTCGAGGCATCAGAGAAAGAGGAAAAAATGGTTCACATTCACCACTTCATAGAAACTTCTTTTGTGCTGCCCACCAGGGATTGCCAAGTCCCCACATCTATTAGCCACTTCTCTGTTCTGGTCTTACTCACTGAACAGCTTTTCTTTAGTGAAGCTGATATTTTTCTTTTGAATTCCATGTTTTCTCCTGTTCAAAGGTGGCTCTTTCTCTGTCCTCTTTGCTGGCTAATCCTTCTCTGATAGATTCAGAATCCTGGGAGTGGCCCATGGCTCAGTCCTGGAATCTTTGATATCTGCACTTTCTTCCTAAATCAGTGGCTCACAATCCTGGTGGGATATTAAAAAGATGCAAGAAGCTCTTAATAATACAGATGGTCAGGCTGCACCTGGAACCAATTATGAACAAATCTCCAAGGACAGGACAGAAACAGGATCTTTTAAAGGCTCCCCAGGTGGTTCCTATGTGCATCTAAGACTGAGCTCCACTGCCTGGGTGATCCCATTTATTCCACAACTTGAAACACTATCCATATGCTGTTGATGCCCAAATTTACGATTGAAGCCCTAGAATCCAAAACTCTGACTCCAGCACTCTCCTTTATCCCTGATTCACCTCACACATCTTGGCTTTAGTCTTTACGGGCCCCACAGGTAATCATCATCAATGAGCTGGAGCAACTTCTTATTGCCACCCACTTGCCACAAGTTCACCCTTAACTCACCAGAGGGACATCCAGATGGGCTGTTTAGCTGCTGTTTATCTCTCTTATATGACATATCTGCCATGTGACAGGTGCTGTGCTTGGGGTTCTGTATATTTTATCTCATTTAACCTTTATGACAATGCTTTGAGGAAAGTATTATACACAAACTTACCAGTGAGATAAACAAGCCCTAAAAGGGTGCCTGAATTTATCCAACATTAAATGACCAGTAACTGGATGGACAAGGACAGAAAGGCCAGGTGAGTTTTTAAGTTCACACATCATCATTAAACACACTGCTGCTGACCCCTTGACTTTCAGACAAACAAACCTCATGCCCCTTTGAGAATGTATTCTTGTTTTTAATCACAATGTGACATAAAAATCTTTGGAATTCTAGAAAGTTAGGTTTGGATGGGGACATAGAATTCTCAGAATTCAATTCTTTCATTTCACATTATTAGGGTGCCAAAGTCCTGAGAGGGAAAGTTATTCCCCTGAGGGTCAAGCAACTGACCTTGGCTGGGCAAAGATTTAAAACAAGGTCTCCTATGAATCAAATGCTCTTCTCAGAACATAATGTCTCCTCCTATTAAAATGGAGTGTTTCTAATAATTTATTTTTCTCTTCAAATTAGTCAAGAGCCCTTCATAAAACAGACTATGTGTTGTTCAGCAGCATAAAATAATTATTCATTGTATTTGTTGCACTCTTTTTACCTTTAATTTCAGTCAATTCAAATAGCCACTGCTCGCCAAACTGCTTTAACCAGAGCCCTTATGATGTTTATTTGTCACTGAAGTCTTATTTTCTGAGGTAAATTAATGATGTGTTATTCCCAGAGACTTTATGGTACTTATCACTATATTAACTCACATCAAAAAAATCATAGGGAGCTATTTTTCAAATCCTGACAAAAACAGCCTAGAGAAATCCTAGTGAATTGGAGGCTTTGAAATATAAATGCACATGTGGATTGCATATTTCTCATAAAAATATTTTCATTTCACATTAGGTAAAAGCTCTCTTTAAAAAGTTGTCATTTAGCACAGGAAAAGAGTCATTCCTTTTCTGCCTGGGTTCTAAGAGCAGAGGGAGGGGGCAGCTCCTTTGCAAACAAGAATCATGAATCATAGGCCACACATGGTGTGGAGTTCAGGGAGACCCTGGTTTGATTTTCTGCCCCCCGATGACTAGCTGTGCACCCTTAAGTATATGACTTAAAGTTCCATGGCCTCAGTTATACATCTATAAAATGGGGGTGGAGATATGACATAAAGAGAATTAAGTGACGTAACATAAGTGAAATAACCTGCAGTGTCCTGGACCATCATGGAAGTTAAATAAATGCCATATCTCTTCCCTGAGAAGATTTCATTTTTTCCTATAATAGCTTAAAAGATCCTTAGTCATTTTCCAAGTTACTAGAGAGAAGTTCTACACCATTCATTTAACTTCATTAGGAGGCATCTACGCCAAGCACAGGTCAGAAACCCAGTGTCCCACCTCCTTCTAGGAATCTGAGCCTTGGTGAAGGCAGAATAGGAAACGGGATTGCATAGAGTTCACTGAGAGCTCTGATGGGTAAAGACCAGGCACTGGACAGCCTAAGGGCAGCTCTAACTCGGTCTTCTTACAAAGATTTCCTGGAGGAAGGAAGATTCAGGCTGAACATCCACTAACACTTCTCTAGTCTGAGGCACTGACCTCCCTACCCCACTGGTTCCTCTGGGGCTAAAGGGGTGGACAGAATACTCACATTGAAACCAAAGATAATGATTAAGTATTCTTTATATAAGACACTGAATTATATGTGTTTGAGAAAGGGTCATCTCTCTTCCTCATGGAGCAGGGTGTGGGGAGGGGAATGAAGCCTGAAAGCTTTTATTTGACAGCCACAATGTTTGAGGTACTTTGCCTGGCATTGCACTCTCTCTTTCTCTCTCTCTCTCTGTCTCTCTATCCAGTCATCATCATGAATTATGAGGCCTATTTTATCTTCATATTTTTTTCCAAAGGAAAAACTAAGTCCCATAAAATTCATTTTACCTTGCCCATGGCCACACTCTTATAAGTGGGTAGGGTGGGGACTTGGATTCACTCAGGTGTACTCTATGCAGTTGTCCCTCTGGATCAGGGTCTCAGCTAAGCAGGCTGGGTTCAGAGCAGCAGGTCACAGAGCCCAGAATTGTGACGGGGAAGATTCTGTTGCACGAGGCAGGGGTACATAAACTAATAGTTTGAAAAGCAGGCACCACAAATCATTTGAGTAGCAGGACTAAATCGGAACCCTGCTTTCAGCACCGTGGTAGGCTCTTCACAAGGGGTCAAGCAGGATGTTACTGGCTCAAGAAATGGTGGGCCCCTGGGTAGGTGGACAGACCCTGTTCCTTGTAGGGATGCAGCAGAACCCCTGCAGGGCCTGCTCTCACATCCCAGAGTCCATTAGTCAATGGACCTTATTCAAATTGGCAGCAAATCATCAGTAGCAAAGGGGACTAAAAGGGTTGTACTTTACGTAAAAAGGGAGGATAAATTTGCTGAGATATGCTGTGGATAATGAGAACAGTGACTAGAAAAGAAAAAAGTGGAGTTGGGATGGAGAAGGTGGTGAGCTGCTGAATCAGCTCTCTGGCAGAATTTAGAATGAAAGGGATTTCTTTCTCTTTCTGACAAAATGGATGTTGGGGCTTTCTTTCTTCTTTTTTTTCTTATTCATCTAAAAGTTCCTATATAGAAGCACAATGAAGCAAAAATGCAAACCAGGAAAACCTGACAAAAACTCTTTGACAAGAGTTGAGAGATTGTAGGGAGGGATGGCCTTTGATCCTGAACCAGGTCTGGGAGATGAAAAGTGTCCTCATTCCACTAAGAAGAAGTGGACATCTCCTATCTCCTGAGACAAGTCTGAACCTAACATGTCTTCCTTCCTCCTGTAAAATGAAGAAGGAGGGGGAAAAGGAAGAAACATTAATATTCACTGAGCAATAATCACTGGGCAGCCAGGCTGTTTGTTATATACCACCTTATGTCATTAAATCCCTATTAAAACCCTATTGGGTGCTGGGCATTGTTCCCATGTCACAGAGAAGCCATGTCAAGTGAAGAGAGGTTTTCCAGGGTCACCCAGCTAATAGGTACTGGACCTGGGGTGCAGAACCAGGACAGTCCAGCTGTGAAGTTAAGGTTTCTGTCACTGTGTCTCTCACCAGCAGGAGGATGCCCTCCCCCTGCCTCTCCCAGAGCATTGCTGTCAGATGAACGTTACAAGTAGTTGGCCCTCAGGAGTCTATCTGCTTAGTTTTTCTCTTAATAAAAAAAAAAAATGAGGGATGGGGTTGTGGCTCAGTGGTAGAGCTCTCACCTAGCATGTGTGAGGCCCTGGGTTCGATCCTCAGCACCACATAAAAATAAATAAATAAAATAAAGGTACTGTGTCCAACTACAACTAAGAAATAAATATTTTTTTTTAAAAAAGAAGAAATTTGAAGAATAGGCCTGAAATGGATTCCTGACTGTTATTAACTAAGCTCCTTAGGTTTGAAAATGACTGTTTCTGGAGTCAACAATCTTTGTATTTCTCCCTCAACCCAGATCTGAAGATAATGGGTCCTTCCTCATCCATTCATTTATCCATTCAGCCTTCTATAGATCTCAGAAATATTAAGTACTTGAGATGTGACTGCCCTCATCCTAAATAATAGGCAGATGCCCCTTCCTTTTCTTAGGGAACCTCCCTGTAAAGTAGAAGGGATAAAGCGGCATCCCACAGGGTAAAGGAGAGTAGAGTGATGACCTGTGTAATGGAAAATTATAAAGGATCTGTCTGAATCCAAAGCATGAAGTGACCCACACACCGTGGTGTTGTGATGTGACACAGGGAAGCTTTCCCAGACTGACATTGGATTAAAGCCAAAAGGATGACATGGAGCTGACCAGGCAGAAAAACAGACCAGTGGAATTAATGCAGACTGAAGCAAAGACAAAGAGATGTAGCCTGTTATGAGATCTAGGAGTGGATGGTGTGGTGAGCCTTAAGGTTGAAAGGTAAGCATCAGTATGGACAAAAGCAGGAGAGTTCAGGGTGGATATGTCAGGGAAGGCCCCGCCTTGGTAAGGAAACTGAACTATTCTATTGCCAATAAGGGTCAACTGAGGAATCTTGATTAGGGTATGACCTGATTAGATTTGTATTTTTTGAAATTCTTACCAATACTATGTGAGATGAGACACTCAAGAATGAGTGAAGAATCAGTCCAGACTTTAAATAAAAATTCTAAGTGGCATTTCACATATTCATTCCTTTATTTTATTCTTTGTTTATTAAATATTTATGGTCAGATACTGAACTGGGTTTGGGAAATAGGTAGGTGAGTACCATAGACATGATTCTTGACTGCAGACAACACTGAGTCCAGTTGAAAAAACCAAAACTTACGTGAATAATCACAAAAATAACACTGAAGCTGTAAGAAGAGATTTGGATGAAGACAGATGATATCATAAGGTCCTGGTTGAGATGTTTATTTGTCCTGGTCAAGTGATACATGATCTGAGATTTGCAGAAACAATGATAACGAGCTAAGAATTGTCAACAGAGAACTGTTTCAGATAGATTGATAGTTGTGCTAGGCTCTGTTTGGGTGGGAGTGTAGAGGTGGCAAAGGTTTCTAGAAAGAGGAAATAAATAAATCAGGGAGTTACACAAGGAAGGAGGCCAGGAACAGATGCTGAGCTTTTATCTCTGGGCCTGGGCTTCAGAGGATGGTCCACATGGGGCAAAACCCTCAGGCCATATGAGCCAAGGCCATTCTATATTATCTCACAGTCAGATAAATCCAAGACATGTGAGTGATTTTAGCTGAGATCAGATGAACTGTACAGCCAAACACATCCTTAAATCAACCATCTTCTGACCCAGGTAAAAATAATTGGTTTTCTTCTTAAGTCATTTGAGTTTTAGGGTTTGCAATGTGTTCATGTATGATGGAGGTGGGAGAATAGAGAGGGGTCAAGAATGATTTGAAGCTCCTGGTTTGTATATCTCAACAAGTGTTGGATCCATGCTGAAATGAGTCAAGATTTAAATTGTTCAGTAAGAGATACCTGAAAGGAGACTGAGAAGTTGTTTAATCATGGCTAGGCAAACTAGAAGGGCACTGTGTTATCAGGATAAAGAACATATTCTAAAGCACCTATTCAACCAATTTAGATGATACATGCTTCTTGGATAACTCTTTTAATCTTGAGTGTAATGGATAAGTTAAAAAAAATTAATTCTGTGTGTGTGTCTAGTAGCAAGTCAATTAGTTTTCCTCCATTTAATCTGAGAAATAAAAACAATAACCTTCATTCACAAAGTTTTAGTAAGGATTTCATGAATGAAATGTAAAAGCATGGACCACATTGCTTCTTCTTTATTTAATATCCAAGGCAGAGTTGCTATTGTAATTATACAAATATTTATTCAGGATGCTCTTCATTTTCTGAATAGTCTTTTTTCCTCTCAAAGTCCTATTTCACCAAATTCTTGAAGTCCTCTTAAACTACTCTAATTCCATTGCCTCTCACTTTTCTCAATTACTGGGACTTGGTGTTTTTGTATACATTCACTGATCAGACATCTTTTGCTAATTACAAAGGAAACAATTTTTTTTTCCTCACAGTGTTTACTCATAGGTGGCAGATACCCCTTTGTACCATATTTTCATTTGTTCTTTCCAGATTACAAAGAGTTTGATACACACAATTTCCTGTGATGTTCACAAAGCCCTGTGGAATGGCAGGCCAAGAGTTAGTAGCCAGTTTGTCATCAGGGTGGCTCTAACTCTTTGTGTCATGCTTTTCACATCCTGGTCACTTGATAAATCATTTCACTATAGACCTTAGCTAATTTTATTTATTCCATAATGTATTTGTCTTTCCCAGTTATATGGTGCCATTTGAGCTCGAGAACAATGGTTTCCTTATACATCCAGCCCCCAGATAAATGACTGACTGTGAATGGCTTGTGCACTTGTGGAGAGTTTGAGAGGTGTGCTCCAATCCACATGATTAATCAACAGCAGATGAGGTTAGAATGAAGTTTTCCTTTCTCTCAATTTAGTGCTCTATTACAACAAGTTATCTTCTCTTAATTTCATGTTTCTGTGGCTGAATTTATAAAGCAGATTAAAAATGTCTTGGGATATGGAGGGGGAGCATAGGAGGAATAGACGAACTCTAGATAGAGCAGAGGGGTTAGGGGGAAGGAAGGGGCATGGGGTTATAAGTACATGTATAAAGACACGAATTGGTGTGACTATACTTTGTATACAACCAGAGATATGAAAAATTGTGTTGTAATAAGAATTGTAATGCATTCTGCTGTCATATATAAATAAAAATAAAAAATTGATTTTTCTCTTTCTCTCTCTCTCTCTCTCTCTCTCTCTCTCACACACACACACACACACACACACACACACACTCACACACACACAAAATGGCTTAAAGAGCTTTAAGAGAGGATAATATGCTAAGGTGATAGGAAGGGTGTTAAGATTCTCCAGAGAAACAGAACTAATAGGACATGCATGTATGTATGTGTGTGTATACACATGTAACACACACACATGCATGATAACTATCATATATATATATATATATATATATATATATATATATATATATATAGAGAGAGAGAGAGAGAGAGAGAGAGAGAGAGAGAGAGAGAAGTTTATTTATAGGAATTAGTTTTTCCACATGCAGAAGCTGAGGAGTTCCACAGTCAGCTGCCTGTACACTGGAGAACAGGAAAGCAGGTGGCATAACTCCACTTGAGTCTGAAGGCCTAAGAACTACAGTTGGGAAATAGGGAAGGGGGCAGTAGTATAGTCTCAGGTCAAAGGCCAGAGGATCACTGTCCTAGCAGACAAAAGGGGCAGATTCATCCTTCTCCTGTCTATTCCGTTCCTAAGCAGAAGGAACGATGCACAGCCACATCTTCTTTATTCATTCTACTGAGACAAATGTTAGTCTTTTCCAGAAGGATCTCCACAGACACATCTAGAAATAAAGATTTACCAGCTATCTGGGAATCCCTTAGCCCAGTCAAGTTGGCATATAAAATTAATCATCACAGTGAGAATCTATTAAAAAAAATCTAATGAATGAAAGGAGACAGGGACCAATAAAGTAACAGTTTTGAGCATTTACTGTTCATATAAAATATGTTTTCTTATTTAATATTTGTAGCAACTTTATTAGGATAGGGATTACTACTGTTCATGGATGGAAAATCTAAAGTTCTCTGAGATAGAGTTACTTGCGTAGGTAAATTGTGGGCCTGGCATTATTATTCAAATTGGTGTAAATTCAGTGCCTATTCAATTTTTGTTAAGCCCTACACAAAAGTAGAGACTTGGACAAACTGATGAACGTGTGAAAAGATGAACACTACATTTATTTGCCATTCAGTTGAAGGAATGGGTGCAAATAGGGCAGCTTCTGAAATTTAGAGACAAAGCCCCCTAATGTTCAGATTGTAATGTTCACTCTTGTGGGTTTGTAAATAATGTTTCCAGTTTTTTTCTTTTCTTTTCGTTTTGGTTTTTTTTTTTTTTTTTGGTCATTTCATAAATGAATCTGATTAGGAAGACATTGATCATTTCCTAAGACTGTTTTGTAAGAAATGCCCAAAGCCAGTTAGCGTCCCCTGTTGGTGCTTATTTCCCTGTTTTGATAAAATATAATTGTCCTAAGTCCCTCAGGATTGATTAGATGGAATGTTAAAAAGGAAAGCTGTCTTATTACTGACCCTGCATCCTTTAGCTAATAAGTTTTTTCCCCTAATTTTACTTCAAAGATGAAAGTTTCTTAATTAACCATCAGAGGTTCTCTGAAGCAAAGTATATTAAAATCATATTATGCCTTCCTGAAGCGCTCCTAAGATTTTTTATTAAGTAAAGCTATTGGAAGTAAAGATATGAGGATAAGTGCATCTATATATAATGCAGAAAGATATACTTATGAGTTTTCTACTCTAATCAACATCACTGCCACACTGAAAAGTCAATTATTTTGTAATATTTAAGAATGCTAATAAAAATGAATGTTATTTAGCCAAATCTTGTTAGCTCTGGAAATGAGAAGGAAGAATAACACGGTAGAAAAAAAAATCACAGCTTAATTCCTAAAACAATTTAGCAAATGTGTGTGAAAGCAACTCAATTTATTTCCATAGAGAGAAACTGATCACCTGCAAGATACCAACCAAATAATCTTCCTAGGTTCTGACTGGTATAAAACTTAAGACTTTGACCCTGCCCTTAGTAAGTTCACAACTTCATAGAGGAGATTAATTCTTTACTTGTAAAGCAGATGAACTAGGATTTGTGATATAATAGAGATATATGTAATGCAATGATGTGGTGGGAAACTGGATCTTCAGGGGAATAAAGCCCTGATTTATTAATTTTCATGGTGTGAATATCTGTGGTATGAATATCTGCAGCACAGTTAATTTCAAATTCCCAATTTAAAATCTCACAACAAACTTAGCTTGCAAACTTCCTGACTATTTATCAATAGGCTCTTACAAGTGGGTATTAGCCAGTTTTAACGCACTGCTAGAACTGTGGTAAAAGAACAAGTGAAGGCCTAGAGAATTCTGCCTAGAATGGATCTGGGAAAGGACTTAAGGGATAAGGGAATTTGAGGTGAGCCCCTGGGTTGAGCAGTCTAGTGGGCCAGAGAACAGAGAAGAAGAGTGTTCCATGGAGAGGGGATATTATATTCAAATCTAAGAAAGCTGAGAATTCCTGGTATGTTGGCATGTGTATGATCACATGGTGTTGCAGGTGGGGTTCTAAAAGCTGAACAAGCTAGATCTGGATTGGTACAAATCTTGAGTGTTGCATTAGGAGTTATGATTCCTTTCTGCAGAAAACGAAAGTCTCAAAAGGGGTCTCCAAAATCTATGTTGAATAACAGCTACTGAAAAAGCCCAGCTAAGGTGGATCCTCCAAACCACAAGGCATTCTGTAAATATGATCATTTTTGAAACAAACAATCTCTTGGCTGAATAATACTATTTTTCAAAAAATTTAGGCTTATTCAGAAGCATGGACATAGAAAGCAGAAAAAAGTGAAGGGAAGAAAGATGGAGGTTAAAAAATTGAAATACAACTGTATTATGACTGAAGGAGGGACATTTCATAGACAGGAAACAGTACATGCAAAGGCAGGTAGACCTTGACATGTTATATACACATTTATCATGAAAAGCATTGTATATCATCACAAAAGAAAATTCCAGCTCTCCATTTGAACCTAAGCAATCTAAGGGTAGCAAGATGTATGCTAGACAAAAACCTAGAGAGCACTGTGGAAGGCAGCTTATAAAGTGACAAGAACTGACAGAAAAACCAGAAATATTGACAGAGAAAAAATATGGTGAACAGGATAAAGGCTATGGTGATGAGGGTAGCAGATGAGATAGGCATGTGAGGCATTTCAGAGGTACAAATGGAGAGTGTCTGGTGACTAGTTAGGTGTGATGATGGTGAGGGGAATAGTGGAAGCCTGATTTCTGGATGGAATTGAAATATTCAAAAGAGAGAAAGGAGACCCAAGTTTTCCATTGGACTAATGCTTTTGCGATGCTGTGAGATAACCAAGTGAGGACGTGCAGTCTTCTGCTGCTATATCTGGTAGAATACTATTGGGAGAGTGTGGCTCATGAGACAGTAAAAGGTTAACATTTTTTAACGTCCCAGTTTTTTTTTTTTTTTTTTTTTTTTTTTTTTTATCATGATCACAGCTTGTGTATTCTACCATGTACAAACCAGAGGCTAAAGGACTTTGCAGCTTCACTGCTGGAATCCCTGGCTTTTCTTATCTGCAGCAGAGACCCGTAGAGTATCTGGAGTAACTGCTGAGAACTCAGTGTATGACATCTCCTAATTAAAGATCACTGCCAAGTTAGGGATCACTGGAAGCAGGCAAGAGGTAAAGTGCACTTATTATCAAACAGAAAGCCACACCAGTTCTAGTAGTGATTCTGATTGAAGTGGCAGCATTTGTCATGATTTGCTTTCATTTTCTTTTGGAGAACTGTATTTTGCAGGAAAATATCAGGAGTTGTCTGTTTAGTTTAGATGTTCAGATGAAAAAAAAATTATATGTATATCCATTGACTAATTCAACAAACTTTCACTGAATATCCATTATTTAAGATTAATGATTATTATTTTTTTTTAATTTGGGAAACTGTAGATAAGATTTAGTGTCAAATAAGACATATTCCTGGCCTCTCCAGAAACACAAGTATTATCTTTGTTCATTTTAATGGCTGTAACTCCCATGATTATCATTAATTAATAAAAATAATGATTATACTTTGTTTTGGGTTTTGGTGAAGAAAATCTTGGTCTCTTTCATCCCCAAGTGAAGGACATATATTTAGAGACTAAATTATCTTGTTTGGGGTTTTATTTAGCCAAGAGGAAGTGCAATGTAATAAAAGTTATTCTTCTGATCATACTATGGGCATGCATGGGGACTTTTCTTTATATACATCTCCAGACTCAAGTTCTAATTTTTTTTTTATTCATTAGGTCTGGGGTGTTAAAATTGGAAACTTTTCATTTTTACAAGCATGGAAATTCTTAAATACATGGTTTATCAGGTGCACTTTAAGAAACCTGGATGTGTTAGACACAAAAAGGGCTATGGTGTGTAGCTGATCAGAATGCCAATTCCAATAGTATCTGTGGCAATAGTGTGACTTTGATGGGTTTTTCTAAAAACCACATGAGCTTCAGATTATCCACCTCAGAAAAACAAGTCTTTGGAACATTTTTGTAAGACTAAATGAAATTTTGTAAGTAAAATATTTAATATTTAATTGATCCTTAATTTTAGGTTTTCTTTCTCACTTTCTCTTTTTATACTCCAATTAGTACTTCACTTTGTGTTCTGATCCATCACTTAGCTTTTTTTTCCTTTTATTAGAATTCCTTGTGTATTATTATTATTATTATTATTATTATTATTATTATTATTATTATTATTATCTGTTCTTTTGGAGCTAAGAGTTTTGGGCCCACTTTATTTCTTTATTCTCAAATCTTGCACATAGAAGGTATTATGGTTTGGATCTATGTATTCCCCAAAAGCTCATGTGTGAGACAATGCAGGAATGTTCGGAGATGAAGCAATTAGATTATGACAGTTGGAACATAATGGGTGTATTAATCCATTTGATCTATTAATAATTTGAAAGAGTTACTGTACTGGGTGGTAACTGTAGCAGGTAGTGGGTGGCTAGACACAGTAAGTCACTGGTAGCATGCCTTTGAGGTTTCTGTTTTGTCCCCAGCAGCTTGCTCTCTCTCTGCTTCCTGGTTTTCTCAGGGTGAGCAGCATTCCTCTGAAATGCCCCCTCTGTCATGATGGCCCTCTGGCCTTCTCACTCGGGCCAGACCAATGAAGCCATCTGACCATGGACTAAACCTCTGAAACCATGAGCCCAAGTAAACATTTCCTCCTCTAAGTTGTTCTTCTCAGTTATTTTGATCACAAAATATTTTTAAAACTGTCTAAACTAGCAGGTTTACACTAAAGTGCTTTCCTACAATGTTATCCAATTCCTTGACATCTACCTTTAGTTTATGCTTTCATACACTAATGGTCATTAACTTGTTGTCAAGATTTACACTTCTAAAACTCATTAATTTTTTTATTCTTACTTTTTATAATGTAGTACATTTGGCAAGAAGTGGGATTACACTTGTTTCAATTCCATGATCGAGAGGAAATGCCTGATATAAATCAAAGAATGATAGAATTAAATACTTGCTTTGAGCATTCACAGAGACTCATGCACATGTTGACCAAAGAATGACTTGGTGGCTTGGGTGGCAGCCTACAGGTTGGCAGATTCTTTGTGTCTAAATCTGCTCCTCAGCTCAGTGAAGACAATTGGCCTCACACTGTGTGCCAGGTACAGTGTCAGGAGTGGAGGGATGTGATGAACAAATAGGCCTCGTTTTCAAGGGGCTCATGGGTTTGTAATGATGGCAAGTCCATAACTTCAACACAATGGGGTACATACTGCAGTAGAGGAGAGCATGGGATGTTTGGGACTTGATCTATTATAAAAGGAAGAGGGAATCTTTCCTGAAGTTGATCCTACTCAATATGAAGTTTGAAAGAGTAAACAGTGGTGCTATAGTTATATGTTTTTGTTTCCAAAAATTCAAATGTTAAAATCCTAGTCCTCAGAGTGGTAGTATTAGAAGACAGGCTTTGGGTGGTGATTAGGGTGGATCCCTCTTCAGTGAAATTAGAGACTTATAAAAGAAGCTTCTACCCCCCTAACATGTGGGGACACAGTGGGAAGATACTATCTATAAGCCAGAAAAAAGATAATTCTATACCTATACGATCAAAAAAAGATCCACCAGAAAACTTCTGGAACTAATGAATTCAGCAAAGTAGCAAGATATAAAATCAACACCCATAAATCAAAGGCATTTCTGTACATCAGTGACAAATCCTCTGAAAGACAAACTAGGAAAACAACCCCATTTACAATACCCTCAAAAAAAAATACTTGGGAACAGTGTAATAAAAGAGTGAAAGATCTCTATAATGAAAACTACAGAATGCTAAAGAAAGAAATTAAAGACCTTAGAAGATGGAAAGATCTCCCTTGTTCTTGGATAGGCAGAATTAATATTGCCAAAATGACCATAATACCAAAAGCACTACACAGATTTAATGAAATTTTAATCAAAATTCCAATGACATTCCTTATAGAAATAGAAAAAGCAATTGTGAAATTCATATGGAAAAATAAGAGACTCAGAATAGCCAAAGCAATCATTAACAAGAAGAGGAAAGCAGGTGGCATCACAAAACCAGATCTTAAACTATACTACAGAGCAACAGTAACAAAAACAGCATAGTATTGTCACCAAAATAGACTTGTAGACCAATGGTACAGAATAGAAGACACAGAGACAAACCCACATAGATACAGTTATCTCATAATAGACAAAGGCACCAAAAACATATATTGGAGAAAAGATAGCCTCTTCAACAAATGCTGGGAAAATTGTAAATCCATATGCAACAAAATGAAATTAAGCCCCTATCTCTAACCATGAACAAAACTCAACTCAAAGTGGATCAAGGACCTAGGAATTAAACCAGAGACCCTGTGCCTAAAAAATAGAAGAAAAAGTAAGCCCAAATCTTCATCATGTCACATTAGGCCCCAACATCCTTAACATCCTTAATAAGACTCCTGTAGTGCAAAGAATAAAATGAAAAATCAATAAATGTGATAGATTCAAACTAAAAAGCTTTTTTTCTCAGCAGAGAGAAACAATTAGTGAGGTGAATAGAGAGCCTATAAAATGGGAGCAATTTTTTACCACACACACACATCAGATAGAGCATTAATCTCTAGGATATGTAAAGAACTAAAAAAAACTTAACACCAAAAAAAAAAAAATCAGTAAATGAGCTAAAGAACTGAACATATGCTTCTCAGAATAGGATATATAATCAATCAACTAGCATATGAAAAAATGTTCATCATCTCTAGCAATTAGAGAAATGCAAATCAAAAGTACTCTAAGGTTTCATCTCACTCCAGTCAGAATGGCAGCTATTATGCATACAAACAACAATAAGTGTTGGTGAGGGTGTGGGGAAATAGGTACACTCATACACCACTGATGGGACTGCAAATTGGTGCAACCAATCTGGAAAGCAGTATAGAAATTCCTTGGAAAACTGGAAATGGAACCGCCATTTGACCCAGCTATCCCTCTCCTCGGTTTATACCCCAAAGACTTATAAACAGCATACTACAGGGACACAGCCACATCAATGTTTATAGCAGCACAATTCACAATAGCTAAACTGTGGAACCAGCCTAGATACCCTTCAGTAGATGAATGATAAAGAAACTGTGGTATATATGCACAATGGGATATTACTCAGCATTAACAGAGAATAAAATCATGGCATTTGCAGGTAAATGGATGGAGTTGGGGAATATTACTCTAAGTGAAGTAAGCCCATCCCCAAAAAAAACAAAGGCTGAATGTATTCTTTGATATGTGGATACTGATCCATAATGCGAATGGGGTAGGGAGCATTGAAGAAATAGAGGAACTTTAGATATGGCAAATAGTAGAGACATGAAAATATGTTGTCTATATGTGTACTATGAATTGAAATGCATTCTGCTGTCATGTATAACAAATTAGAATAAATAATTTTAAAAAAATGCCTTATGGACATCAAATTTGTTGGCACTATCGTGAACACTGTGATTCAATGTGTACTCAAGGTTATAAACATGTGCTTGTGAACACGTCCTCACTTATTTACCACATTGGCAGTAAGCCTTCTTTGTCTGGTCTGCATATTTAAAAAGGCCTATGTAAAAGGCAAGGGTCTGGAGGCTGGGAGCTGTTGCCACCTCTGAATAAAGCATGTCTACTATCCCAACTGTGCCTCACATCTTCTTGCACATGCCAGGATCCCAAATCTGTTTCCTGGGTTCCAGCCCCACCCTAACAATTTGTGCAGTCAGCAGGATTTACACAGGTGAGAGGTGCCTCAACCACAGTAGATAGGGGGATCTATATACACTGAGTAGCTGGACTTGGTGGCCAAGGTCCTAGTAGCATGGACTCCTGTGGACAGTTGGGATATAGTTTATGGGTTCCCTATGAGCATAAGTAGGACTATAAAAGCAGTGAGTTCCCATCTATGAGATGGTGCCACTCAGAAGGCAACAGGGCAAGTGGGTTGAATTTTTCTGATTGAGCTGCATTAAACATAGACCCAGTGAAGTTGAATGTGAATGGGCAGCAGAGCCCAGTTGCTGGGCCATGCATGGCCAAGGAGAAAGATGTCAGCAGCAGTGCAGAATGGATGGAGGAACAGTCTAAGGATGCATGCACCTGGTTGCTGGGACCATGGAATGGGTGTTTCTTACAGGTCTGAGAGAAGGAACTGATGCAGCTTTATGAGAGCCTACCAAGATGAGGGAGTTGCAAGATAAAGGAGAGGCCTTGGAAGCCAGAGTAACATCATTGGAGGAGGATCTTTCTACCTTGAAAATACCCCCCAGCCTCCGCCAGAGTGCTAATTGAATCAAAAGAAAAGAAAGTGTTTTAGTCAGGTTTTTCACTGCTGTGACTAAAATACCCAATTGATATATTGTAGAGGAGGAAGAGTTTATTGGAGGACTCACAGTTTCAGAGATCTTAGTCCACAGATGGTCAGCTGTACTTCTTGGGGCTTGAGGTGAGGCAGAACATCATGGCAGAAAAGTGTTTCATAGGGAAGCAGCTCACATGATAATTGGGAAGCAGATAAACTCCACTTGCCAGATGCAAATACATATCACAAAACCACACCCCTATACCCCACTTCCAATTCCCACTCAATTAATCCCATCAGGTGATTAATTCATTGATTGAGTTAAGGTTCTCATGACTCAATCATTTTTTTTCTCTGTACCTTCTTGCATTGTCTTACATATGATTTTTGGGAGACACCTCACACCCAAACCATAAAGGTGAGGATTAATATCTGTAAGCCTTGCCAGTAGTAATGCAGAAAATGAAACAGCAGCAGCCAGTGGCTCCAGCAAATAGCTGGCATGGCCACCCCAAATAAGCAAGTTCACCACACTTCACCTGTGAAGCAGAGTTGGTGGACCTGGGAAAACAATTTAGACAGAGGCCAGGAGCCCCTGGCCGCTTTGGTGTTATGCCTGAGTTTAGGGGTGAATGCTTTTATATGTAGTGCTCTAAAAGTAGAAAGGTTAACACTTCACCTTACAGCAGAGGTTGCAAAACAGTCAATGACATGAATGCATTTAGAGGGTCCAAGAGAGCCCAGATGTGCCAGGAACTCACAGGGACAAAAGAGCCCAGATATACCAGGAACCAGCAGGAATAAGAGACTTCAGGAGGTTCTAGAGCCTGTTACATATGTAAGTGAAAGAAAAACATGTCCATTCCTTAGAAGTAAAGCACCCATACTGTGCAGTGGTAGGTACATTGAGGGCTCCAGTCATGAAAAACCACCTGTTTGAATGGTGGTGGCTGTGGAGTCAGACACGAACAGTTTCTGGTTTGAGATGAGTATAAGACAAAATAGCCCATAAGCTGAGTTAAATGGAGGTAGCAAATAAAGTATCCCCCATGGTGATATGTAATGACAGTTGTGCTATATATTATGGACAAATTCAGTAGCAAGAGGTCTAGGAGCTAGGCCATCAAGAACAGTTAACTTTCAGGCATGTTATTAGCCATGCATTCCTGACTAGCCCAGGGAGTTATGAAGCAGATGCTTTGGCTAGGGTGCAGTGTTTGGAATGGGCACCTCCCACTGGCCTGGCAGCTTGGTTACACTGTCACCTACAGCATGCAGATGTGAAAACTATGTGGAATGCAGTCCAAACACTGGGCCAGCCTTTAACATAGAGGGCCATTGTAGGTCTTGCCAGGCATGTGGTTTGTGCTCAGGATCATCCACACTCAATGCCTTGGAGCCACAGACGGCCAGGTAACATGTGAATATTTCCCCTTTAATTGATGGTAGGTTGACTACATTGGCCCTTTATCAAGGTCAGAGGAGGCCATGTTTTCCTTGATAGCAGTTGATACAACCATAGGCTTCTAGTTTTTCTGGCCCAGTGGTCAAGTGAATTGGCATAATACAACTTGTACCCTGACATCATTAATAGTCTTGTATAGCTGGATCCTCACATAAAAAGTGATCCAGGCACCCATTTCATGGGTCAGAATGCAGCAATGGGCAACTGACTTAATTACAGATTCAATGGAAGCCGCACATCCACAGGCTGCAGGCAGGACAGAAAGACAGAATGGCCTGCTGAAGCAAGGGCTTAGAACTGCAGCCAACCCTCCTTCTATGAGGGTAGACACAGCATCTGTGGACAGTTCTGTGAGCTCTGAATGTGCATCCCTGAAGAGGCAGACCAGCTCCTGTGGAGGAATTGCTGCACAACACAGCAGACCCAATACTGATCCAGGTGACAATAAAGGATGCTAGACTTAAGACTGGGTTTGGAAAACAAAGGATTTTTTTTTGCCTACTACAACTGGATAGAATTTGGGGCAATCTGTGGATTGGACATGGCCCTGTACAATAAAGGCCCCCACCATCATTGGATAGCCCTGTTATCTACATAGGGAAACTAATTGGAGTTTGATCTCCTTATAATACCATGGGAGGTGAGTGAATGACCTCTCCATTGCCCCTGGGTACATGTGACTTGGCCAGGTCTAACAGATGGGCATGGATTTTAAAGGGCATGTTTGTTATTTCCCTTTGGCCAATTTTGAGTTCCCTGTGCTGATATACATAGAACAGGCTGAAGTTCAGGACCAAACTCTATGAGTGTGGTATCACCACAGAGTGTGATTCCACAGGTGGCCACTATGCTTTCCTGAGAACTCAAAGCTGGCATGCATTTTCCCAGATGGATATGGCTCTGTCCTTTGCTCTGTAGGAGTGACCTCACTAAATCCTACACCAGAATAGCAAACACCACTGCCTGCTAGGTAAGCACCTAAGTGCCTGTGAGTTCTGCTGCCAGACTACCTTAGCAAATCCAGCCTACGTCCCTTGACAATTGGACATGGCTGGGAAGAACTTTCATTGCCAGTTCAACATGGGATGAAATTGGCCTTGGGTTTTAGTAATCCTAGGTGATGAGATTTTTCTTTTGACTGTATGTTGTTGTAGTTTGTTTTGTTGTTGTGGTCTTTGGATTTGGGGCTCTAACTTCCTCACTAAGAGATCTTTGTGGAAGACTTCAAACATGAAGACTCTACAGCAAGGGATCTTAAAGGGTTGGATTGTAGGGCAGGCCCAAGGTAGATACAAGTAGGTTCCCTCACCAAGGCTTCCAGTAGGCTCTGTTTTTAGTATGTAGTCAAAATTATGAAAACCCTGATTCCATGTGTGCAGTCAAGATGATAATTATTTGCTGTGAGCATTCACTCACTTATGAAACCTGTTAGCACCGAGCCTCCTTTTTCTGGTCTGCAAATGACAAAGGTCTACATAACAGGCTAGTGTCAGAAGGCTGGGGGAAGCTGTCACCTCTTAATAAAGCATGTCTACTATCCCAACTGTGCCTTGCATCTTCTTCCACCTGCTGGGATCCCCAATTTGATGGGTCTGAACCCCATGGACAGCTATCTACCAAGTTTATGGTATTTTGTTATACCATTCCACATAGACTAAGCAAAACCAGGGAATGGAAATGTTCTCCAGCTTGTGCAAAGACTAGACAAGAGTGGACACTTTGTGGTCATCATAAATAAGCAGCTAATTTGTGAGAAGAGATAGGAGTGACAGGTATGGAAACATGTCATGATGATGCTTATTTTCCCAGGCTAAGTAGTTAAGCTTTCTCATGAATGTGAAGAAAAGTCATTACAAAGTTTTAAATATAAATGTAATGTCATCATAATTGTAATTCTAAATTCATGTTTGCTACCTACCATAAATTTCATCTTTAAGTAATTTTTTAAAGATTCATTAAATGCATTTATAAATTTCCAAAGAAACCCAAGTTTAATTTTCACCATCACTTGTGAGTTAACTCTCTTAGAGTTAGTAATATTCAATAACTGAATATAATAAAACTGTGACCTCAGAGTTGAGGGATTTATTTAATTTTTTAAATAGCAAATTATTTTTAAGATCATTTTAGGAACTTCTAGTGTCACATGGCTTCTATCTGGTATTTTCTCACTCATCCAATCCTAACTGCCCAATTTTATTAGTTAGAATAGGCTAGGTTATGCTGCAGTAATAAACAATGGCAATTCTTAATGACTTTAAGAACTCCAATGGGAGTTCTATACATCTTTGGAGGGAAAAAACCAGCAAACTGGGTGTCTTTCAGTCTAAACTTTATGAAACTGAGTAATCTCACCTGCAGAAAGTCATATAAGATTTCTCCATCATCCCCAATCTGTCTTTCCTTTGACACATATCTGTAGGGACTAAAGCAAATTAAAACTCAGTGATCATCTGTCTATCTCAAGAGCACTTCTTGTTGAAGTGTCTAGAGTACTCTTCACTCCCACATTCCCAATTTTTCAATATATAATTAGAAGCTGCAATCACTACTAGGAAAGAACAGGGCAAAGGCTGTTATGCCGAGTGAAGTAAAAATCTTTAATTCTTTTGATTTCAGTCTTTCTCTGACAAAATCAAAAAACTAGTAGCATTCTCTGGACTCTCAACTCCTTTGTCATGGCCTGAAATGTAAAGGATAAAGACAAAGCTGTGGCCTTGTGGTTTCTGACCCTTCTCACACGGACAATTTCTTCTAGCCAGCAAAACTGAAGAGGACCTTGAAGTAGAGTTACTAGAAGGGTATAGGTACAAACAAGCTTTCATTTAAATAAAAATTCTACCATCCACTATATGTGTGAACTTGGAAAAGTTAACTTCTAGTGAGTCTGTTCCTTATCTTCTCAAGTGCAAATAGCAACAGACCCATACAGTGAGGTTGCTGTGATAAGATGATACATGCAAAACATATAGAATATGGCTGGCTAGAATAATCAATAGTATTATTATAGTTCACAAACAGCCAGACAGTGGGTTTCCAGATATGTGGCTACTTCATATACAAATTTCGGGTAAAAACTAAAACTCTTCCTCTATGTCTTCTATGGAGGGCACATGTGCCAGCCCTGATGATTCTGCACAGATATTTGTTATTTCCCCTATTCATTCCATTAAAAGCTATTTCTAGCTTCTGCTTCAATGATCAGCAGCTCAAAGTAGTAAAACAATAAAGTGTATATCATATATTTGTTTTGTTTCTTAAGACTCCCCCACAGGCTCAGAAAAGTAATTGTCAATGAGCATACATTATATTCCATGTACATTTTAGACTTTTCCCTTGCTAGACTGCAAATTTCAGAAATGCAAATATCATATCCATCTTGTATAGTCAGGAATTAAAGCAAGAAAGGCATGTAATAGGTGCATAATAAGTATATTTGAATAAATGTCTTCTTGAGTCATCCAGTTCCATGCTGGGTACATGGTAGAAATAGGTACTGAAATAGTTGGGAGTACCACATTTTCTGAACTTCAGATTCCTAAACTGTAAAGCAAAATAGTCAGTTTCAGGATCTGCAAACTGAAATTCTTTGAGTGGCCTAGTAAGATTAGAAAAAGTATGTAAAGGCAGCTGGTGTCATGCAGGAGGGAGTGATGGAAACTGGTTAATTTGAGAGGTGCCTCAAGAGATTTATATACAGTATTTTTTCTTTCTTCCTCACTATGCATAGTGAATATGTTAACATCACAATGGGGTGACATGACAATGGGGTGACATGTGTGGTTTTCTTTACACATGTAAGAAGTTCTATTGTACATGTATCTTTTTGTTTTCACCTTCAAAATGTCCAATGAAAAAAAAATACCCACTAGAGAAGTATACACTTAAGATTCAATAAACAACCATAGACAATAAATATCCTCCTCAGCTCCAATTTTAGTAATCTTTAATAATGAAGGTCTTTGAACTTTATGCATTGTCATAGGCATCACTATGCTAAGGATTTGTGTGTATATCTTAAAACTTTCTTTCAAAAAAGACTAGGAAGAAAAAGCAACCAAAAGTTAACCATAGTTATCTTGAAGATGAGTGATTATTTCTACTTCAGTTATTTGTACTTTCCTTACTTTCTATTCTAGAGGAGAAAAAAATAAATTTTACTTTAAAATTCAAAAGAATCCTAACAGAAAGGCACTGGTAAAATTTGATGGCTCTAAACTTAGGTAAAACGGAAGAGGTTGTGGGGAGGCAGGGGTGTTCTTTCAGGAAGGGCAGGGAAAGGGGGTTGCCTTGCCTCCCAAGAAGATGGCATCCGACTTCAAGTTCTTCAGACTGATGCTAAAGTTCTAAGGCTGAGTCTCAACATCTCATGGAGGTTATTTTGGGTATTGGTGGGTTTTGCTGAGGTGAGTGTTTTCTGGCCAATAGAGCCAAGTTATTTTGGGCCACCATAATTGTGAGTTAGACAGGTGGTTTGTGTGTGAAACATTTAATTTACTGGCTGTGTAGTCTGTTGACTTTGGATAAGGCTAGAAACAATTCTATACAAGTTTCTCCAAATGATGGGCTCCGATGCTGATCTTGTCATTGTTACAAGCAGATGCACATTACCAAGGCAGGCTGGACATGGGCAAGGAGGGCTCTATGGGAAAATCATGGTGTTACTTTTCATTGTCTTTAGGGTAACCACGCTATAGGATTCAAGTGGCCCTTAGGTAGTGATATTGCTGTTTGTGTTTCTCATAAGAGCTCCACTTATAAGCATAGTTATTAGTCACTAACTTTCCTCCACTCTCTTTTTATGGTGTATTAATGTTGTGTGATCTGTAAAATTATTTAGAAGGGAACTGGTCTTAAAACAAGTACCCAATAGAATGTATTTTCATTATTAAACAACATATATGTTTATTCATCAGTCCAGACCCAGGTAACAGTTTGAATAAGTTGTCTTCACAGTTTTTGCTATTCCATCTTTCCCAAACTTCAGGCACTTTATACAAATAATTAATAAAACAAAAATAATAAAATTTGCCAACTAAACTGATGTGACCAAGGTTGCAAGCAGAGGCACTGATGGGAAAATATAGAACATATTGAGACAGACTCCAGTTTTCACTCTGTCATTGTTGAGGGCTTATTTTCCCCAACTAACTCTTGCAAACATCTCTCATGAGTTTTATGACAACAATTCTTCTTCCATTTCTTCCTTTGTTCCTTCCTCCCTTCTCTCCCTTTCTTTTCTCTTCTTTCACAATAGAACAACAAATGCTCCTTGTCTCTCATATCTAGATGCTGTAAGTCCCCTTCTGAAACCTGCAGGAGGAGGACCCTTCTTTGCCTTTTCCACCTTCTGGTGGTCTACTAGTGATCCTGGCTTATAGACCCATCACTCCAGCCCTGCATCTTTGCATGCTGTTCTTGCTGTATGACAGCTTTTCTCACAGCTGTGGCTTCTGAACCTTGCTACTACATCTTGTCCTGTTTCTCCAGTGTCTCAGGATCCCATTTTGCTTTCACTCTGGAGGTGTGCCCCGCTCAGCCCTCCTTCCCCTGGCCCTTCATTACATCCCCAGTATTATTCTTTCTTGGGGGGTGGTGGTACTGGGGTTTGAACTCAGGGGCACTGGACCACATCCCTAGCCCTGTTTTGTATTTTTAATTGATTTTTAAAAATAAATGACAGCAGAATGCATTACAATTCATATTAAACATATACAGCACAATTTTTCATATCTCTTGATGTATATAAAGTATGTTCACACCAATTCCTGTCTTCATACATGTACTTTGGATAATGATGTCCATCATATTCCACCATCATTGCTAACCCCCTGCCCCCTCCCTTCTCCTCCCACCCCTCTGCCTTATCTAGAGTTCACCTATTCCTCCCATGCTCCCTCACCCTACCCCAGTATGAATCAGTCACCTTATATCAGCACTTGGATGGGAGACCTATTTTGTATTTTATTTAGAGACAGGGTATCACTGAGTTGCTTAGAGCCTCACTGTTGCTGAGGCTGGGGCTTTGAACTCTCGATCCTCCTGTCTCATCCTCCTGAGCCTCTGGGATTACAGGCATGTGCCACCCTGCCTGGCTCCCAGTATTATTGTTTATTCCTATTTTTAACATTCTTCATAAGTATTCAGGATGTGTTTTGCATTTGTAAGTCACTTCCTCATTCTCTTTTTGAAATTATACTTTCCACAATGAATTATTTCAACTCTACCTGATCTAGGGGAAAATGTAACTTTTAACTCTGTTAAGGGCACATTAGAGTATTTTTAGGGTAATCTTTTACAGTTATCTTCCATGAAATGGTAGATAAATGAAGAGCATAGGAATGGGAAATGATATCTGTTAATATAGGAAAGAGGAAGCACTTCTGCTTTTTGAGAATAGAGAATAAAGATGAATTTTAAAAACTGGTTAGGAAATAGCTGCCTTTTAAATATGGCATGGAAATAGATTTTAGTAAGATGAGGAAAGAAAACTACATGATGATGCAAAGCTTAAATGCAGACTTTTTGTAGCTGCAGCTCACCTAGAGGAGAAAGAGCAAGCGGCCACTCAGCCTGGGTGAAGTAGAAGGAAGCTCTTCCCAAGTATGCAGGCCAGCAGCATTAGCATCACCCAGAAAAAGAAGAGAAATGTAGTCCTTGTGGAGTGAGAAATCCTTTTTATAATGCCAGGGCTATGGTCACTGAGGACAGCACATTAGTCGGGGAGGGCAGACACACAGGCTTGGTAGTGTGTGCGTGGCTGCTGCAGGTCAGGAAAGAATGGTCTGGCACCTTTCTTTCTTATGAATCAAGAGGATATAATTTGTTTCTAATTTAAGCCACAAGGAATTGCAAAGGTGATTTGAAGCAGCTTTTTTGTGTGTTTCATCAGCATTATTCAAATCTAGAAGAATGTAGAAAAAATATTTTTCTATTACATGTGTGGAAATAAAAATATATCAATTAATGCTCTTGCTGAAACCCACATTTTCCTAAAACATTTTAAAATAAACACCAGTGGAATTCAGAAATATATGTGATAGAAAGGGAGAAAGAAGGGATCTATGCAAGAGTAGTAATAAAAATTTGATTTACTCTCAAACATCCTAGGAACCAAGGAAAAATAGGGGTCAGGGATGACCTGGGTAAAGGAGCCCTCATTTCTTTAATTAAAATGGGGAGAGGGTGAGGTAAGAAAGATCTAAATTTGGGGACAAATTAGAAAGATACCTTTGTAAAAGACATTGGGCCCATAATAGATAATATCTTCAAAAACAGTTTTGTATAATGTGCAAAAATGTTCTTATTTGGTTATTTTTATATCAAATTGAGATCAAGAGTAATGGGTGAACTGTACATTATAGAAAGTTAATAAAAAGTAGGACATAAACTTGGTTTTCTAGAATTCTAAGAAGAAAAGAAAAAAAAAAAAAGATAGAACTTGGAGGAAGCTGTGGAAGAAACATGCAGTATTAGTCTCAAATTGCATGATGATTCACCCGTGCCTCATGGCCATACCTGATCCACTGTCAATTTGAAATTTGAGTCCGGTGGCAACTCAGCACATCCTGGATGTTAAATTTTCTGAGGTGTTGATTAAATAAAATTCATATGCTTTGATCTGCGAGACATTCTGGAGAGAGGGCTTCTATTTTGACAATGAAAACTCAGGCACAGCTTTGTTCTTGCTAGAGACTGCCATCAACTCCCCAAAGTTCTCTGCTCCCTTCAAAGGTGAGGCCCCAAAATTGCACAAAAAAGGACTGGAGCAGCCCTTCCCTGTACACTTAAAAGATAGTTTCAAATATATAGAAATCCCTGGGCAAATGGGAACAAGGTTTCTTTCATAGAATATTGAAGAAAATCTTTGGGATTAGCAAAATTTAGTGCAGTTATTCTCACTAAGATTCTGTTAACATTTTCTTGGTAAAAGAACCTTAATCTGACTCTTGCCTGAAAACTGATTTTTTTGTGTGATTTTGGATAGACTTGCCCCTTTTATGAGCCTAACAGAGTTGTTCCTGCCATACATCGCCTTGGGAATAGGTGAAATAATTTGATGGCCTGGGCTTCTTTTATAATTTGCAAAATAGTAATAACAATATCCATGCTGCATAGGGCATGTGGATTAAACAAGGAGGTAAGTAAATGTTATCCATGTAAATACTGCAGAATATCAAAACCCAACCTTCACAATGTGGTTTTCAGATGTCAGTGTTGATCTAAACTGTATGATAGTGATTAGCCAATATTCTAATATTTTAGACTACTCTTAAAGCCACAACATCAGCATAGAGGAGGGATCCTGTTTACTTGTTTGTTTAAAAAGGCACATTAAAACAAACTGACACTTCGATTATAAAGTGATTGAGTCTCAGCACCACTCACCAAAGTCAGCATTGTGGCCAGTGAGAAAAACTGGCCACCCTGTACAAATGCAGTCTCTGCCCCAGGAAGCAAACTCTGTCTCTGCCCCCATGGAATCCACTAAGCCAGGTCCTGATCCATATACCATATCCAGAGCTGCTGTCTTTAGGTTTTCTTTCCCAAAGTAAGGAAGCAGTGATGTTCATGTGTGCCAAAGAAACCTACTGTCTCCCATCACTGACAACCTCACCTAAACACATGAAACACATTCAAGAATCATTAAACCACTTTATAAATGCACAAAAGAGATAACAAACTGATTAGAGGTCTTATCTCAGTTCCTTAGAATTTGGGAAACAGGGTGGCACTTTAAAATAAATATATTTAGTCTTTGCCTCAACAAATTTCAATAATTTTCACAAACATAAAATAAGAGTAGATAAATAAATAACCAAACAAGCATCAAACATTTTGGTAAATTAAATATTCATTTGCAAAAACACACTTTTAGCCACATTTTGATAAAAGCTGTGATATCCATAAGCTAAAAGGAGAATCTCACCAGCTTCCAGAAATAAATTATAGAAACACATTCTGCAAGGACAGTAAAGTAGAGAGTAGGGAACAGGAGGGGAAGGGGAAACACTGGGGACTGAAGTAGAACAAATTATATTCCATGATTTTATAATTATGCCATAGTATTCTATTGTCATGTATAACTAAAAAGTACCAATGAAAAAGAAATTCTGCTAGCCTACAATTTCTGTTTATGAGGAAAGATGCTAAGAAGCAGAGGAGGTGAGAATATAGTCTCAAGGAAGAATTTTCATTTGAGTAATATTTTTATTTAGACATCCATATACAATGGAATATTACTCAGCCAACAAGAAGAATTAAATTATGATACTTACTGGTAAAACGATGGAACTGGAGAATATCATGCTAAATGAAATAAGCCAGTCCCAAAAAAACAAAGGCTGAATGTTCTCTCTGATAAGTGGTTGCTAAGCCACAGTAAAGGAGAGTGGGGAGGAGGAGAATAAAAGTTCATTGGATTAGACAAAGGGAAATAAAAGGAAGGGAGGAGGGTGTGAATAGAAAAGATAGTAGAATGAATTATACATAATCTTTCCTAGGTTCATGTATGAATAGTGAAACTCCACATCATATACAACCACAAGAATAGGATTCTAATTAAAGTAAGTTATACCTCATTATGTATAATAGGTCAAAATACACTTTACTGTCATGTGTATCTAAAAATGATACATTTTTTAAAAAGAATGAGGATTAAGTGAGGTTAATATTCAAATAGGGCAGGGTTGCAAGAGTATACCCTTGGAATGAACCCTTGATTCTTGCCTAAAATAAACAAATTTAGAAAAGGGAAAGACATATTATATTCAGCTGTCAAATTCTTGTAGTTTTAAAATAAATGTTCCTCTGATAGAAATACTATAATGATATTGTATATCATTTTATATATTATAGTATATGTGTGTATAACATATGCCAAATCAGGGAAATTGAGATATTTATTAGATGATACACTTTAGTTCCAAGGAATAGAAGTGTATCTTCAACTAGTTAATGGGGGATATGTGGAGCTTTTGCATTCACATACTTGGGAATTCCAAGAGACAAATCTTTATTAGGAGCATGATTGACTCCATAATCTGAACAGTCCAAGGGCTGTGTTCCTCTCCAACCAATGGAAAACCTCCTCGAGTGCCAGTTTGAATGGCCACTATCTATCCAGAACTCACCCCTATCCATTGATCCCAGCACATTGAGACCAGCTTCTTCAAAAGCTCTGAGAAAAAGGTGCTGAAAAAGCTTTGATTCGACCAACTTAGGACACATGACTACGTGCCCAGTCACTGGATCACTGTCTGTGAGTTTTCAGATTGGCCAAGCTTTGCTTTATCTTTTGCCTACCTGGGTACAGTTAAGAGCAGAAGGACTCTTGCAGATGATGAAAAATAGTTTACCTACAAGAGTACAGAATTCATGTAACACAAAAAGGGAGAGATGGTACTGGACAGATAATGGCAGCATTTTTTTTTTCCTTTATATGTTTATAAAAGAAGAACAGTGCATGGCTTTGTCTTAAAATGGGATAAGTTGGAGTTTTCTCTGCCCAGAAATTCTATTGGGCACATTAAATTCTAATACTAGAGTTATGGTCCAAGCTTTGGAGAAATTGGGATAGGTCCATACCAAGAAAATATTACTTGAGTCTTCTGAAAATCCAGGTGTATTTAAATCCATAAATGCTTTTCAAGTCTTCCTCATCTTGCCTTCTTGAAAAGATACAAATATAAAACATAGCAATGAGCCAGTTGAACTATTTTCTTTACTGTGCAGAGTCTTTGAAGGGCTCACATCTGGGTTGGTTTTTTTGTTTTGTTTTTGACGAGTACATTCATGTAAAATGCTAAATACACTAAAGAGGCTATAATTTTGAAGAGTAATAAAGAAGACGACTCCACTTTGAGGAAACCATACCTGAGGGATAAAAAGAGTGTGGCAAATTTGGGGGTCAACAGTCAGGGCCGAATCCATATAATGCTGGTGCCAAAGGGTCTCTAAAAGGCTAATCTTTAGACCCCACCTCTCCACACCTACCTCCTAAGCATTCACACATGTTTGTGTGCACAAAGTCATATACACAGCATGAAACACAGGATCCCAGCCACTCACCAGTATCCAACATTTCCTATACAGCCTCCCATGTGTATACCTTGGCTCATCTTTAACTTGACTGTCCTTCTCTACCTGCCAACATTATGGCTGTTCCAGGACCTGGTTCAATAGTCAGCTTCCTTTCTCCTCTAATTAGAATGAATGGCTCAACTTCTATATTCCTGTAGCGTTCTCCATGAACCCCATCACTTTAACTCTTAAGTTGGTACAAATATATTATGTCCATCTGTGGGTTTAAACCAGAGGGTGTATTCCCTTGGGAGAAAACCAGGACTTTCCAAGGGAGTCCATTTGTAGAGGTTCTCCTGCACATGTATTTATCCCAGAAATGATGTAACAGAGAACTTAGTAGTCTCATCCCATTTCCAGTCCCAGTGCCAAGATCTATAAATGTGCCTCTCCTCTCTCTTAACGGCATGTATACCCCTTATCCATTGGGAAACTTATGGGTACAGTTCCCTCAGGTAGACAAATCTTATTCCCAGTGCCAAAATAGAAAGGCAGATGGACATATTTGCACAAGGTTGAACAGATAAATAACTCCAGTGGCTTGGTGACAAATCCTTTTGAACATTGGGTAATTTTCCAATTTTTATTTCCAACCAAATTATTTGGCAAAGAACCTGAGTTATCAGGTTATAGATAATTAAGCATAATTTTTGTGACAGACCAATTAAGTGATTTTTGACATATAACATGTGAAGAGTTTTAAAAGTTGAGTGTAATGATGTAGCTATAACAAAAGTCCCTTAATGTACCTCTACTTAGGTAAACAAGGCTTTCTGGTGCTTATGTCTTATAAGAATAAGAAATACAAGTTGAATTTATGCCAAACCCTCCTGCTTCTCGCAAAAAAAGGACTTCAGTCATTTTTAAGGAATTAATTTTTAAAAGCTTCATTTAACTCATTATAAGATGCATTTTCAATGACATTTTTTCTTTCTTGTTTAACAAATGTCAAAATTTCTACTATATTATGCAGCTGAGGATATAATTCAGTGGTAGAATGCTTGTCTAGCATAGGTTAAGCCCTGGATTTCTTAGTGCTGCCAAAAAAATATTTATGCAATTTTTATTGACTATTATCACAATGATAACTCAATACATAAAAAAAGAATCTAACAATATTGCCCTATGGTGAGAGGAGATTAAAAATTAAATTTTAATCTACATACATATTTCATATGAAGAGATTTTATCAATAAAAAATCTCTGAAGCATAAAGTACATTCAATTAAGATGAGATTCTTTTGAGTGGTAGAATGGAAATAAGTTCAAGAAAGAAAAGATACGTCTGAAAACCCTGCCTGTCAAAGGAAGAACTGGTTCATGCATTTTCTCATGGAGAGTACAGGGCATGAAAATTCTGATATTTGACTCCCTGGATTACATATTTTAAATGATGGAACAAGTCGAACAATGTTGTACATCTGTTGCAACCAATTGAACCTATAATGGAAATTTTCAGATTTTGATTAAAAATGTAAGCATGTACATGGTTGTTCAGAATTACTTGGGGGGTTACATGAAACAAGTATTGAAATGCATCATGTCAACTTATGTCACTAACTCAGGAACACTTTATCTTGTTTCCTCCTTTGCTTCTAATGCCTGAAACATAGAGAATTAAGTCAATGTAGGCTGAGATGAAGGACAAGCTTTGCTTGTTGCTGCAAATGATGTGAAACCCATAAGCACCACTGTTGGATGGGGAGGCATTTTGTCTTTTTATGAGGCATATTCTGTACACCATATAAACTTGGCAAAACTGATTCTTGAGAAATCTCCTTTCTCAATGATCAGCAGAAATGCAACATCAAGACCTTTAATTTGCATTCAATAAAACAGCAATAAAAATGAATCCATAAAAAAGTACAGATGTTCCTCGATTTACAATGGAGTTACATCCTGATAAATGCATGGAAACACATGGTAAATTGAAAATATCATAAGTCAAAAGTGCATTTCATATACCTATCCTACCAGCAGTCTAGCTTAGCAACACAGCACACTGTAGAATTTTGGTAGTTTCCCTCTTAATCTTGTGACTGACAGGAAACTACAATTTCTGTTGCTGTCCAGCATCTTGAGAGAGCATCAGGCCACACAGCACCAGCCCACACAACAATCAAAACTCAAAGTGTGCTTTCTACTGAGTGTTTATCACTTTTGCTCAGCGGTATATTTGAAAAATTGTAAGACAAGCCATTATAAGCCAGGGACTATCTGTCCTTGGAAGATATTTATATTGAATGTTTGAAATTTTCTTTGGTTACTTTGTAAAAGAAAAATTTTAATGAGCTGGTAGTGAACTGAGAATGATTGTGTTCAACTTGAAGTACCAAGAGCCCTGAGTATTTTCTTCTTTGTATTTGAGTTAGGGAATTTTCCAAAGCTCTCATTTAGATTCAGGGACATTTGAACTATGGGATTATGTAATGCAGGTGGACAGTGGAAGAGTTAATATTTCTTACTTGTGCTCTATGTCTACTCAGTCGGAAGATAATTTAATCATGAATTTATATTGGGCTTCTGCTAAAGACAAAGTAGGTGCATGTTTTTACATTTGAAAAAATCCTACAATAACTTTTGAGTTCAAAAAAGGTTGTTCACACTTTAAGAGAAGAGCAAACTTGCCAGCACATTAATTTAAAAATAATGACAGTGCAGACAGAAAGTGGCAGAAAGGATAAAGTTAGTGTCATATGCCTTTTAAGATTTCTAAGTTATCAACAGTCAAATGTAGAAGACATCTCATATTTTTGTTTAGTTTTTTGGGGAGGGAGAATTTTTATTTGTTTGTTTGTTTGGTTTTGGTACCAGGGGATTGAACCCAGGGTGCTTTACCACTGAGCCACATCTCTAGACCTTTTTATTTTTTTTTATTTTGAGACTACTCTCAGTTAAGTTGCTTAGAGCCTTGCTAAGTTGCTGAGGCTGGCTTTGAACTTGTGATCCTCCTGTCCAGCTTCCTGAGTTGCTGGGAATACAGGGCTGAGCCATCATGCCCAACCCCAAGATAACCCATATCTTAGTTTGAAATTACAAAGGGCATTCAGGAAGATCAGGAAGGAATCTGAGAGTTTAACAGGAACAACTATCTGCTCATGTTAGAAAAAGGGAAAGGAATGTCCAAAGTTCCAAGTAGACTTTGGCTGGAATATGGTACTTGGACTTTTAATTCAGTACACCTTCACCTGCTGCCCCTGGTTTCAGGGCAGGGTCCTACCTGGAAATGGTAGCAAAGGCAGAAAACAGGACACATGGAGGATGGAGGACACAGGATCCTCTAGGGGTCCTCCAGCCCTCCTCAGAGCAATGCAATTCCAAGTTCTCCTTCTACATTTGGATTTTTTCTGTTTAGAATTGATGGGGGAGGGCAATTTTCCTGCTGTGCTAAAGGCAATGTCTGTTGTAAATCTTCTGTGTTCCTCTTTAAATCATTTCTACTTTGTATGAAAGACAGTGGATAATCAAACTGGCTGTTTAAAGTCTAGTGTCTTCTAAAGGGCATGCTAAATTAAACCGCAGGTCTCTTCCCAGTCGTGTGTGCAGATAAGAATCGGGAAAGGGTTTGGAATGGATCCCAAAACAGACCTGAACTTGGCTTTCTGAGAACTGGCTGGAGAGGGGACAGCTCTGATGAGCAGTAAAGGAAGAAACTGAAAGTGAATTCAGGGATTATAGATTCCCCTCAGTGCCAGAAATGAAGTAGGAGGGACTGACAGGCAGAACATTCTCAGAGGATGGTCAGAGAAGGAAGCTCTCAAAGGAGGTGACATTTAGGCAGAGAAAAGTCAAGTGTGAGAAGCCTGGAGGAGGTGTTCTCAGGCAGACCAAGGCTGAGAAGGAGAAAGAGCTGGGTGTTCTCTAGAATCAAGTGAAGTCCAACGTTGCTGGGGCATGGGGTGCAGAAGGGAGCGCACCATTGCCCGTGACAAGGTAGTTTCCATCAGCTCAGTCTTTGTGCTTGATTTTATAGATATTTTGTGTGAGGTACCTATCAGGCTGAGTGCCACAGGCCAGGCGGCGTAAACAACAGACATTTATTTTCTCACAGTTCTACAGGTCTGAGGTCAGGGTGCCAGCAGGATTGGGTTCTGGCAAGGGCTCTCTCCCCGTCTTGTAGACAGGTGCCATCTCACTGTGTCCTCACATGGCAGAGAGAAAGAGAAAGCAAGCCCTCTCACGTCTCTTCCTCACCTTATTAGGGTACTAATCCCATCATGAGGGCCCCACCCTCATGACCTCATCTGACACTAATCATACCTCAAAGGCCTCATCTCTAAATGCCATCACATTTGGGAATTAAGACTTAAATCTATGATTACCAAAGGTTAGGAAGGATGTGTGGGGTGGTGGTGGGGTGTGGTGGTGAGAGGGTGGTTAATGGTGCAGTTGAATAGAAAGAATGACTTCTAACATTCTATAATGTCACAGGTCAACTATAGTTGACAACAATCAGTTGAATAGTTCAAAATAGTAGTAGAGGAGACTTTGAATATTCCCAACACAAAGAAATGATAAATATCTGATGTACCCTGCTCTGATCATTACTTCTTGTAGACCTTGACTGAAATGTCACCCGGTATCACAGCAACACACATACAATTGCTATGTGTCAACTAAATGTAAAAAAATATAATAAAAATTTATAAAGACAAACCTCTGGACTTTTGAGGGACATAATTCAATCCATGTCAGATTGAGTTCTGTTGCTTGATTTAAGGACATTGAGTACATAATTCAGTTCCAGAGCAGGAGTAGAAGCTACCTCAGAATCCCAGCATCAAACTTCACCTGACCAAGGCTCCTCTAGAATCTTGGTCTAGACTTTTGTCTCTAGAATCTTCCTTCAGCACATCCTCAGAGCAGGATGACCAAGTTTTCAAGTTTATCAGTCCTACTGACACCAGGTTTTCTCAATACTTCCTTTTCAGCTCTCACAATAATATAAATTCTATAACATTCGTCCCAACTGACAGGCAAGGAAAGACAGACACGGAGATGTGGGTGGTGTCCCTGAATCCACACAGTAAAGTTTCTGTAACATAATAGCTTAAACATTGAAATTATTCATTTAAAATATTTATCATTTTTTATCAACAGTAAGGGAATAAAGCATAAAGAACAGACAGTTTTTCTCTGCACTATTTTTATTTTTGTAACTTTTGAAGCATTGGTATTTTTTTCCAATTTAAAGTTAAAACAGAAAAGAGTGATCATGTTTTCAATCTCCAGCTCTTGTGTCCCTTGCATTTTGTTCATTAGCTATATGCCTGCACAGGCACAAGTCCCCTCCATAGCTGGGGAAACAGACTCCATGTGGGAGGCCCAAGTGGAACTGATCCCATGTGCCTGGGACTCCTATACCCATATTCTTACTTTTCCTATGAGTTGCTTCTCAGTCTGTTCTCAGTGATCCATGAGGGCACAGTTTGAGATGCAGCTATTCTGTGCCCCCAGATGGGCAAAACCTCTCCTATCTGGTACTTTCCAGCCTTCAGAGGTGCCCTCAGTCCCTCTTTTCTCAGAAAGAAGGATGGAAGCCCTCAAAACCTGGCAAAGAAGAGGGGAGCCAAAAAGAAGGCTCAATGGCTAACCTGCTGACAAAGGCAGCTGGAGGCTCCCAGCAGAAACCAATGGCCTGAAACAAAGGCTGGAAAACTTGCAGACCAGAGCCAACTAAGAAAGGAGGAGTGATTCAAACTCTGCTGGCCCAGGCCCAGGACCAGGTACAACTCCTCCCAGTACCTGGTGCCGGCCCTGGAGACCTCCTGCCTGGGGAGATGTCCCAGCACCCACTCAGATACAGGGCTGGAGTAACTGCTAGAGCAAACCCCTGGGCAGAGGTAGGGACACTCAGCACTGCTTTCCCACCCAGCCCATTCTGGGAAACAGAAGCCTGGAGCAAGAGACACCACCCCAGGCATGAATTTTCCTGAAGAAAAGAAGGAATAATCTTAGCAGTTGACATGTCATGTGTTTTAAAAGTGGTGGTTTAAATTTCCCATTGAAATTGATTATCTCTGCTTCTGCTAATAAGGGCTATCATATATGGAGCATTTATGCCAGCAACCAATGTCAAAGGGATGTGATGTTTCTTACATTGAAATGAGATCAGGTCATTTAAATAAGTTCCTGAATATCACATATCTCCATTTCTATCCATTTGCTGGCAAATGCCATAATTTTATTCTTTTTGATGGCTGAGTAGAACTTCATATATATAATGAAGGTACTATAGCTCTGTAGTATATTTTCAGATCAGATATTGTAATATCTTCTGTTTCATTTTTCTTGCTTAATATTGCTTTGATTATTCTGGATCTCTTATTCTTCCTATTCTTCTCTTATTCTTTCTTTTCTCTCTCTCTCTCATATATATATATATATATATGAGAGAGAGAGAGAGAGAGAGAGAGAGAGAGAGAGAGAGAGAACAATTTCTTAATCCATCATCTATTAGTGGGCACCTGGCTTGATTCCATAATTTAGCTATTGTGAATTGAGCTACTATAAACATTGGTGTGGCTGTGTCACAGTAGTATAACAATTTTATATCTTTTTGGAAAATACTCAGGAGTGGGATAGCTGGTTTATATGGTGGTTCCAGTCCTAGATTTTTGAGAAATCTCCAAACTGCTTTCCACAGTAATTGTATCAGCCTACAGTCCCATCAGTAGTGTTCCTTTCTACCTACAATTGCACCAACGTTTATTGTTGGTGGTATTCTTAATCAGTGCCATTCTAATTGGAGTAAGATGAAATCTTATTGTAATTTTGATTGCATTTCTCTGATTGCTAGAAATGTTGAATGCTTTTCATATATTTATTTTTTGTGTGTATGTTTCTTCTGTTGTGAGATGTTTCTGTTTAGTTCTTTTGCCCATTTATTGATTGAGTAATTTGTTTTTTTGGTGTTAACATTTTTGTGTTCTTTTGAGTATTCTGGATATTAATCCCCTATTGGAGTAGTAGCTGGCCAAGATTTTCTCCCATTCCGTAGGCTCTTTCTTCCTGCTCTTAATTGTTTCCTTAGCTGTGCAGAAGCTTTTTCATTTAATGGCATCCCATTTATTGATTATTGATTTTGTTTCTTGTGATTAAGAGGTCTTGTTAAGAAAGCCTGTGCCAGCATCTATATGATGGTGTGTTGACTTTGTTTTTTTCTAGCAGTTGTTAATATTTCTGGCCTAATTCAATCTGAGTTTCATGCAGGGTGAAAGACAGGGTTCTAATTTAATTTTATAGCTATCCAATTTCCTCAATATAATTTGTTAAAAACTCTTTTTCTCTAAGATATATATTTTAGCACCCTTGTCAAATATCAGATGCCTATAGGTTTGTGGGTTTTTCCTCTGTGTTTTATATTCCATTGGTCTTCATGTCCACTTTGGTGCCTATACCATGCTGTTTTTGTTACTTCAGCTCTATTGTATATTTTCAGATCAGATATTGTGATATCTTCTGCTTAACTTTTCTTGCTTAGTTTTGCTTGGATTATTCTAAGTCTCTTGTTTTTCCAAATGAATTTAAGAATCTTTTTTTCTAGTTCTGTGAACAGTACCATTGGTATTTCAATGGGGATTGCATTGAATCTGTATAGTGCTTTTGATAGAATGACCATTTTGACAGTATTAATTCTGCCTATCCAAGAACATGGGATGTCCTTCTATCTTCTAAGGTATTCTTCAATTTCTTTCTTTAGTGTTCTATACTTTTCATTGTAGAGCTCTTTTACCTTCTTGGTTACATTAATTCCCAAATTGTGTGTGTGTGTGTGTATGTGTGTGTGTGTGTGTGTGTGTGTGTGTGTGAATGTTTACTATAAATGGTGTGGTTTTCTTGATTTCTTCCTTGACTGAATCAGTGATGGAGTATAGGAAAGCTGTTGATTTATGGTGTTGACCTTGTATACTACTACTTTGATAAATTCATTTATAAGCTTTAGAAGTTTTCTGGTAGACTTTTTGGATCTTGTAGATATAGGAAAACATTGATGGCAAACAGAAATAGTTTGACTTCTCCTTTCCCTATTTGTATTCCTTTGATTTACTTTTCTTGCCTGATTGCTCTGGCTAGTGTTTGTAGGACTATATTGAATAGGAGTGGGGAGAGTGGACATCCTTGTCTTGTTCTTGAATTTTATGGAAATGCTTTTAGTTTTTCTACATACAGTATGATGTTGGCTTTGAGTTTCTCATAAATAGCCTTTATGATGTTGAGGTAAATTCCTTCATTCCCTACCTTCTCCAGAATTTTTTACATGAATGGATGTTGTATTTTATCAAACCTTTTCTGCATGTATTGAGATGATCATGTGATTTTTGTTTTTTAATTCCATGTAAGTGATTAATCACATTTATTGGTTTGCATATGTTGAACCAACCTTGTATCCCTGGAATGAAACCTTCTTAATCATGGTGTATTATCTTCTTGATGTGTTTTTGAAGAGGTTTGTTAATATTTTATTTAGGAGTTTTGCATCTATGTTCATTAGGGATATTGGTCTGTAGTTTTCTTCCCTTGATGTATCTTTGTCTGCTTTTGATTTCAGGGTTATACTAGCTTCATAAAAAGTATTTGTAAAAGTTTCCTTTTCTTCAATTTTGTGGAATAGTTTAGGAAAGCCTGGTATTAGTTCTCCTGTAAAGGTCTGGAAGAACTCAACTAAGAATTCATTGGGTTCAGGGCTCTTCTTTTTTGAAAGGCTTTTAATTGCTGTTTCAATTTCATTACTTGATAGTAGTTTGTTAAGGATTTTTATATCTTCCTGTTTCAATTTGGGCAGGTCATATGTGTCTAGAAATTTGTCCATGTCTTCTAGATTTTCTAGTTTATTTGAGTATAAATTTTCAAAATAGGATTTGATAATACTCAGAGAGGTCTATGGTGATATCTCCTTTTTCATCTCTGATCTTATTGATTTCTTTCTTTTCATACTTTCTTTTCGTTACTTTGGCTAAGGGTTTGCCAATTTTATTTATCTTTTCAAAGAACCAACTATTTATTACATTGATCCTGTGTATTGTTTTCTTATTTTTTATTTCATTGATTTTGGCTCTGATCTTAATTGTTTCCTATCTTCTACTGGTTTGGGCTTAGTTTATTCTTCTTTTTGAAGACATTGAAGTAGAATATAAGTTTATTTATTTGGGATCTCCCTATTTTTTTTAAATGTAGGCACTCAGTGCTATATATTTGCTTCTTAGATCTGTTTTCATACTGTCCTAGAGATTTTGATATTTTGTGTTTTTGTTCTCATTCATTTCTAAGAATTTCTTGATTTCTGTTCTTACTTCCTTGATCCATTATTTAAGACAGTGTTGTTCAATATCCATGTGTTTATGTGGTTTCTATTATTTCTCTTGCTATTGGTTTCTAGCTTTACTCCATTATGATCTGATAGGATACATGGGATTATATTATTTATTTATATTTGATAAAATTTGTTTCATAGCTTAGAATATGATCTGTTTTGAAAAAAATACCATGCACAGATAAGAAGGAAAATTCAGCTGTTTAGGGGTAGAATATTCTGTAGGTATTGGTTAATCTATGGTGTTGTCTAGGATGGTGATATTTTTGTTGTTTTTTTTTTTTTTTTTTTATTTTTATGACCTGTCTATTGGTGATAAGGGTGTATTGAAATCCCACAGTATTATTGTTTTGGGGTCTATGTGGTATTTAATATTATGGAGTATTTTTTTCCATCTAATTAGGTGATTGACATTTAGGGAATAAATGTTTACTATGGTTATATCTTCTTGTTGGTTTGTTCCCTTTACTAGGATGTAATGGCCTTCTTTGTCTCTTCTGACCAGTTTTTACTTGCAATCTACTTTGTCAAATATGAGAATAGCCACTCCTTCTTGTTTTCTTGGACCATATGTCTGGAATATTTTTGCCAATCTTTTACCTTCAACCTGTGGTTGTCTCTTGTAAACAGCATATAGTTGGATTTTGTTTTTTGATCCATTCTGCTAATCTGTGCCTTTTAATTGAGGAGTATGTATATGCATGAGTAGTTTCTATATTTTATCCTATTTTGATTCTCATTTCATGGACTATTCTTGTATTAAACTTTCTCACTTTTTAGGGCTTTGGGAACTAGGTTTTTTTTTCTTTAAAAAATATTTTATTTAGTTGTAGTTGGACACAATACTTTTATTTTTTATTTTTTTGTGGTGCTGAGGATTGAATCCAGGGCCTCACACATGCTAGGTGAGCACTCTACCACTGAGCCACAACTCTAGCCCCTGGGAATTATTTTTAAGCTCCTCATTGTAAAGTTTATCTTTAAGTATTCTTTGTAGTGCTTGTTTGGTAGTCATGAGTTTTTTTAGTTTATTCTTGTCATGAAATGTTTTTATTTCCCCCTCAAATTTGAAACTGAGTTTTTCTGGGTATAGTAATCTTGACTGACAATTGTTTTCTTTTAGGGTATGGAATATCTCTTTCCAGACCCTCTTTGATCTTAGGGTCTGGGTAGAGAAATAAGAAGTGAGTCTTATTATTTTGCTTCTAAATGTGATCTTATAGTTCTCTCTTGTGGCCTTGTGGCTTTTAATATTCTTTTGTTTTCAATGTTAGGAATTTGATTATGATATGTCTTGGCAAACTTCTCATTTAGTTGGTCTATTTAGGGTCCTATAAAACTCCTGTATGTGGATGTCTATCTCATTGCTGCTATGGGAAAACGTTTTCTGTGACTATCTTATTGAAAATTATCTTTATGCCCTCTTGTTTGTATCTCCATATTCTCCTCTGTCCCAATGTTTCTCAGGTTTTTTCTTTTAAAGTTGTCCAGAGTTCTTTAATATTCTGGTCATGTTTTACAATTTTTTCCCTTTATAGCCTTCTGTGTTTTCAAGATCATATAACCTATCTTCAGTGCCTGAAGTTCCATCTTCAAGGGCTGAGATTCTATTTTCTACACCATCTAGTCTACTATTGATGCTTTCAAATTAGTTTGTAATTTGATTGAGTCTTTTCTTTCATTTCTAGGAGTTTTGCTTTGTTGCTTTGCACTATTTTTACTTCTTTATTAAAATGGTCTTTCATCTCCTGTAATTCTCTCTTAATTTCTTCCACAGATCTTCTTTTAGTTCAGTGAACATTTTGATAATCAGTTTTTTTTATAATCTTTCTCTGGGTTTCTTCTACCCTATTATCAGTATACTCCTTTGTTGGGGAATTGTGGATTTTGGAGGAGATTTGCTTTCATGTTTTTTTCATGTTTTCAGAGGTCTTGGTCCTGCACATCAATTGAAGTGAATTTCGCTATGTCTTTTGTGTATGTGTGGTGTATGCCCTTTTGTGTGTGATAATCTTATTTGTTCTGGGACTTCTCTCTGTTTTTGATGTATAAGTAGATGCCAAGGTAGATGGGACCTAAGCTCCCTCTCTGGTTATTGGGTTATTTTTGATGGTTTGGGGATTTTTATCTTCTCCCTTCTTTGAATAGAAACAATGTGAGGGAATGTTTAGTTCTGCACCAGAACCTCTTACCTGTGCTCCTGTTGGTTCCCAGTATCTCACAGAATGGGGGCAAAATAAACAATAGTAACTACAATCAGAAACAACAAACAGGCCACTGCCACAGATGCTGCTGTGGTGCCCAGAGGTCTTTTCCCTGGGCACAGCCAATGCTACCTCTGATGTCACTGTTGATGACACCCAGAGGTCTCTTCTCCAATTATCTGCTGGCTGCATTGCTACCACCATTGTCACTGCCTCTGATACCACTGCTGCCTCCCTGAGGTCACCTGGATGTCTTCTTTCTGGGTGCTGCTGCCCATGCAGCTGCAGCCATTCACTGCTGCCACCACAGACACCTCTGTTCCTGAGGCATACCGCTACTGCCCCCCAGAAATCACCTTGGTGGCACTGCCCCACAGCTGCAGTTGTAGCCATCGCTGGAGACACATTTCACTAACACAGCTGCTGACCTACCACCTGCTGCCACCAACCACTGCCACTGCCACTGATACCACCCCCTAGAGGACTGCTGCAGGGGAGACTCCAGTTTGGTTTCACATGGCTGCAACCATCTTGGGGCTCCAACCAAGGCCTGGGGCCAGGGTGCCAGCAGGTTTACCACCACAGTATTTGTCTGGGGACTCCTGCAGAGACTTGCAGGTCCTCTGTGAGGATTCCTGTGGGTTTGGTGGTGTCTGGGGTCTTCCTGCTGGGAGTGCTGGTGCCTCTGTCTGCTGCTGCATCTCAGGATTGCTCCTTAGCATGAGCATATCTCTGGTGATCTCTCTGAAAGTGGGAGCAGCATTGACATCTTGGGACTGCAGTGTGGCCAAGCCTGAGGTATCTGAAGCCCAGATTGGTGGGATAGTGACTGAGTCTGTGAGGGCAGATCTGGGCCTGTGATCCCATGAGACATCAGAGAAAGGGCTAAGAAACTTTTGAATGCTGACAGAGACAGTTTGACTTTCCATCGAGATTTATTTTACTTTTCTATTTGCTAACATCTCTACCATATTTGGATCAGGGTGTTTTTTATGCATTAGTGTATGGAGGACAATGATATATGAATGGTGTTTTGCATTTTTGTTGTACTTTTATATCTTATTTTTTTTCTCTTTGTTTGTATTCTTCCTATCACTTGTTTGTTTTCTTGGATTCTCTTTCCAACTTTTCTCCAACTGACAGCCAATCTCTGTTGGCTCCTCTTCCACTATTCCTGTGAATCTTTGCTTCTAGTTTCTCTCTTCCTCTCTTGTTAACATTGCATATCATGCTACTTCTATTCTCTCGTCCACCATTTGACATTTCAAATTGTTTTTAGCAAATTTTATGTTTATACTATAGATAGCTGTTGAACTCATCATTTTGGTTTAATGTGAGAAAGAAGTAGATGCCTTAGTGGGAGCTATTAGGATTAAGGCTATATATTATGTATATTAGGTGCTGTTGATATTGGTCTCACCATTAAAGGCGAGACACTGGAAACCTTCATGGAGACTATAAGTCTACAGGGTAGAATTTGTACTGCCTTAGATACATACTAATAGATGGGAAAACACATTAACAACATGAAAAAACAAGGGAATAAAATGCCCCAAACAAACCAAGATGCTCCAACAACAGAAGCCACTGATAACACAGTAGAAGAAATGTCCAAGAAGGAGTTCAGATTGTATATAGTTAAATTGATCTGTGAATTAAAGGATAGTATAAGGAATACAATCAAAGAAAAAATACAGGAAGTGAAAGATCACTTTAATAAAGAGTTAGAAATTGTGAAAAAAAAGCAAAAATCTTTGAAATAAACCAAATTATAAATTCAATAGAAAGCATCACAAACAGACTAGATCACTTGAAAGACAGAACCTCAGAAAATACATAATCTTGAAAGTAGAGTTGACCATGCAGAGAAGACGATAAGAAACCATGAACAGAACATCCAAGAATAATGAAATAACAAATTTAAGAGTTATCAGAACAGATGAAGGAGCAGAGATATAAATCAAATCAATGCACAATCTTTTCAATGTTATAATAGCAGAAATTTTCCCAAACTTAAAAAATGGAATGGAAAATAAAATAGACTTTATCTTACAAGAGATTTACAGGACCCCAAATGTACAAAATTACAGCAGACCCACACCAAGACACATTATAATGAGAATGACTAACACGGAGAATAAAGATAAAATCTTAAAAACTGTGAGAGAAAAAATCAAATTACATATAGGGGGGAACTAATTTGGATCTCAATGGATTTCTCAACCCAGACCCTCTAAGCTAGGAGGTCCTGGAATGTATTTCAAGCTCTGAAAGAAAATGTATGCCAACCAAGAATTTTATATCCAGCAAAATTAAGTTTCAAATTTGAAGATGAAATTAAAACCTTCCATGATAAACAAAAATTAAAAGAATTCACAATTAGAAAGCCTACACTACACAACATTCTCAACAAAAAATTCTATGAGGATGGAATGAAAATAAAAAGTAAAAACCAGCAAAGGGATTATCTACACAATAGGAATATTAAAAAAGAAGAAACTTAGTCAAATTAAAAACCAGAAATAAGTCAAAATGACAGGGAATACAAATCATACCTCAATAATAACTTTGAATGTTGTGACCTAAACCCATCAATCAAAAGACATAGACTGGCAGATTGGATTAAAAAGCAAGACCCAACAATATGCTGTCTTCAAGAGACTCACCTCATGGGTAAAGACATCCACAGACTAAAGGTGAAAGGATGGGAAAAAAAAACATATCACTCATATGGATTGCATAAACAAGCAGGGGTTTTCATCCTCATCTCAGATAAAATAGACTTTAAGCCAAAGTTAATCAGAAGAGACAAAGAGGACATTTCATACTTCTTAAAGGAAGTATATATCATCAGGACATAATAATCATAAATATTTATGCCCCAAAACAATGGAACATTAATATATATCAAACAAACCCTTCTCAATTTCAAGAATCAAATAGACCACCACACAATAATACTGGGTGACTTTAACACACCTTTCTCACTACTGGACAGATCTTCCAAACAAAAACTAAAAAAAAAAACAAACAAACAAACAAAAAAAACTATAGAACCAAATAATACAATCAATAATTTAGGTTTAACAGACATATATAGAATATTTCATCCATCAAGAGGCAAATATACATTCTTCTCAGCAGCACATGGGTCCTTCTTTAAAACAGACTTTATCTTATGCCACAAAGCAACTCTTAGTAAAAAGAAAAAAAAACCTGCATTCTATCAGATCACAATAATGGAATGAAATGATAAATTAAAAAATAGAAGCTACTCTAACAAATGGAGAATCAATAATATACTATTAAATGATGAGTGGATAGTACAAGAAATAAAGAATGAAATTTAAAAAATTCTTAGAGGTAAAAGAGAACAGTGATACAATATATCAGAATCTCTGGGACACTATTAAGGTAGTACTACGAGGAAAGTTTATTGCACTGAGCACATTCATTAAAAGAATAAAAGGTCAACAAATAAATGATCTAAAACTACATCTCAAAGCCCTAGAAAAAGAAGAACAAATCAACACCAAAAGCAGTAAAAGACAGGAAATAATTAAAATCAGAACTGAAATCAATGAAATTGAAACAAAAGAAAAAATTGAAAACAAAAATTGACAAAACAAAAAGTTGGTTCTTTGAAAAAATAAAATAGATAAACCCCTGGCCATGCTAATGAAGAGAAAAAGAGAGAAAACTCAAATTACTTAAATACAAGATGAAGAAGGAACTATCACAATGGACAAGTCTGAAATACAGAAGATAATTAGAAACTATTTTGAAAATTTATACTCCAATAAAATAGAAAATATTGACAAATTTCTACAGACATATGACCTACCCAAACTGAATGAAGAGGTCATAGATGATTTAAACAGATCAATTGCAAGTAATGAAATAGAAAATGCCTACCAACCAAGAAAAGCTCAGGACCATATGGATTCTCAGCTGAATTCTACAAGACTTTCAAAGAAGAATTAACACCAATACTCCTCAAAGTATTCCATGAAATAGAAAAGGAGGGACCTTTCAAGCTCATTCTATGAGGCTAATATCACCCTGATACCAAAACCAGACATAGACACATCAAGAAACAAAATTCAGACCAATATCCGTGATGAAATATATGCAAAAATTCTCAATAAAATTCTGGCAAATTACATACAAAACATATTAAAAAGATAGTGCACTACAAGTGAGTGAGATTCATCCTAGAGATGCAGGATTGCTTCAACATACAGAAATCAATAAACATAATTCATCACATTAATAGACTTAAAAACAAGAATCATATGATCATCTCAATAGATGCAGAAAAAGCATTTGACAAAATACAGCACACCTTTATATTCAAAACACTAGAAAAATTAGGGATAGTAGGAACATACCTCAACATTGTGAAAGCTGTACATGCTAAACCCAAGGCCAGCATCATTCTAAATGGAAAAAAATTGAAAGCATTCCCTCTAAAAACTGGAACAAGGCAAGGATGTCCTCTTTCATCAACTCTATTCAACATCATCCTTGAAACTTCATCCAGAGCAGTTAGAAGAAAGAAATAAAGGAATACAAATAGGTAAAGAAGAACTAAAACTATTGCTATTTGCTGTTGAAATGACTCTATATCTAGAAGATCCAAAAAATTCCACCAGAAAATTTCTAGAACTAATAAATGATTTCAGCAAAGTAGCAGGATAAAATCTGCACCCATAAATCAAATGCATTTCTATACATCAGTGATGAATCCACTGAAAAAGAAATTAGGAAAACTATCCCATTTACAATAACCTCAAATAAAATAAAATACCTGGGAATCAATCTAACAAAAGAGATGAAAGATCTCTACAATAAAAACTACAGAACACTAAAGAAAGAAATTGAAGGAAACATCAGAAGATGGAAAGATCTTCCATGCTCTTGGATAGGCAGAATTAATAATGACCATACTACCAAAAGCATTATACAGATTTAATGCAATTCTTATTAAAATCCCAATGACATTCTTTATAGAAATAGAAAAAGCAATCATGAAATTTATTTGGAAAAATAAGAGAACCAAAATAGCCAAAACAATCTTTAGCAAGAAAAGTGAAGCAGGTAGCACCACAATACCAGAACTTAAACTATACCACAGAACTATAGTAACAAAAATGGCATGGTATTGGCACCAAAATAGAATTAAAGACCTAATGGTACAGAATAGAGGACACAGAGACAAACCCACATAAATGGTTATCTCATACTAGACAAAAGTGCCAAAAACATTTACTGGACAAATGATAGCCTATTCAAAAAATGGTGCTGGGAAAACTGGAAATCCATAAGTAGCAAAATTAAATTAAAACTCCATCTCTCACCCTACACAAAAATCAAATCAAAGTGGATCAAAGACAGGCACTAGAACAGTGACCCTGCATCCAATAGAATAAAAAGTAGGCCCAAATCTTCACCATGTCAGCCTAGGATCTGACTTTCTTAACAAGATCCCTAAAGCACAAGAAGTAAAATCAAGGATCACTAAATGGGATGGATTTAAATTAAAAGGCTTCTCAGAAAAGGAAACAATCAATAATGTGAGAAGAGAGCCTACAGATTGGGAGAAAATCTTTACCACATGCAGCTTTTATAGAGCATTAATCTCTAGGATATAAAAAGAACTCAAAAAAACAAATAACCCAATCAATAAATGGGCTAAGGAAGTGAACAGACACTTCACAGAAGAAGAAATACAATCGGTTGACAAATATATGAAAAAGTGTTCAACATCTCTGGCAATTAGAGAAATGCAAATCCAAAGTACTAAGATTTCATCTCACCCCAATCAGAATGTCAATCATCAAGAATACAGGAAACAATAAATGTTGGTGAGGATATGGGGGGAAAGTAACTTATATATTACTGGTGGGACTGTAAATTGGTACAACCAATATGGAAAGCAGTATGGAAATTCCTTGGAAAACTTGAAATGGAACTACCATTGACCCAGCTATCCCACCCCTAGGTTTATACCCAAGGGACTTAAAATCAGCATACTATAGTAATGCAGCCACGTCAATATTTATAGCAGCTCAATTCACAATAACTAAACTATGGAACCAACTTAGGTGTCCTTCAATAGATGAATAGATTAAAAAATGTGAATATATAGATATAGATATAGATATAGATATAGATATAGATATAGATATAGATATAGATATATAGATATATAGATATATAGATATAGATATTGATATCCCCCCAATGGAATATTACTCAGCTTTAAAAAGAATGAAATTATGGTGTTTGCCAGTAAATGGTTGGAGTTGGAGAATATCATGCTAAGCAAAATCAGCCAAACCCAAAAAAACCAAAGGCTGAATTTTCTCTCTAATATGTGGATGCTAATTGACAGTAAGGGGGAAAGGGCACTAGAGAAGAATAAAATTACCTTTAGATTAAGTAGAGGAAGTGAAGAGGGAGGAGGGGAGGGGATGTGGGGATAGGAAGGATAATAGAATGAAACAGATATTATTTCTTTATGTATATATGTGACTGCATGACCAATATGATTCTGCAACATGTACACTCAGGAAAATGAGAAATTATATCCCATCTATGTATGCTATACCAAAGTGCATAAATGCATTCTACTGTAATGTATAACTAATTAAAACAAATGCATTTTAAAAAAATGAAGCAACAAAGAGTAAGCTGTGTAAATACCTACATCCTGCTATGATGTAATCCACATTAATCACCACCAATAAATAAGGACAGTGGGTTTAGTAATTGTCAGCAGCAAAAACAATAACTGTGAACTAGTTCTGGCTTTAAGGAAAATAACAGTTGTCAGTTATAACATCCACAGTGGTAATGATCGAATTAGTATTAATAGTGTGAGCTGTGGTTATATAAACCATTTAGTTCTGAACAAAAGTAAAAATAGTTAATTGAGGGAAAAGGAAATGTGTTAGACATTTAGAAAAGACTTTATAATTTCAAAAAATGAACAGAGAGAATGCAGAAGACCAGGCAATGTTTATAAAGAGGGAGGGGAAACGTAGAAAAAAATTAAAAAACAGAGTATTGGGAGAGAGGGAGAAAGAACAATAGAATAGGGATGATAGTAGGAGATCAGATTGAAAGAGAAATACTAGAAATAAACACATGAAAATAATAAAAAAATCAAACTAAGATATATAATGCAATGAACCTGAATCCTCATAGACAATGACAGAAAAAGATAATTACATTTTAAAATTGCTAAATACATTTTTTAATTATTTGAGAGAAAAAAGACAAGTGTATTAATATATGTCTCTCAAAGAATTGGAACAACCAGAATTACATTCATATTCTCTCTCTCTCTCTCTCTCTCTCTCTCTCTCTCACACACACACACACACACACACACACACACACACATTTTAATATCTTGGTGTAGATTAAAGGGAACTTCTATACTGAAGTGGTAAAAATATTTGACCAGAGGATGCTGACTACAAATTGGTGCAGCCAATATGGAAAACAGTATGGAGATTCCTTGGAAATCCAGGAATGGAACCCCCATTTGACCCAGCTATCCCTTTCCTCAGTCTACACCCAAAGGACTTAAAATCAGCATACTACAGGGACACAGCCACATCAATGTTTATAGGAGCACAATTCACAATAGCTAAACTGTGGAGCCAACATAGGTGCCCTTCAGTAGATGAATGGATAAAAAACATGTGGCATATATACACAATGGAATTTTACTCAGCAATAAAAGAGAATAAAATCATGGCATTTGCAGGTAAAAGGATGGCATTGGAGAAAATAATGTTAAGTGAAGTGATCCAATCCCCCTAAAAAAAACAAATGCCGAATGTTTTTTTCTGATATAAGGAGGCTGATTGATAGTTGGGTAGGGAGGGGGAGCATGGGAGGAATGGACAAACTCTAGACAGGGCAGAGGGGTTGGAGGGGAAGGGAGAGGGCAGGGGGTTAGTAAGGATGGTGGAATGTGATAGACATCATTATCCAAAGTACATGTATGAAGACACGAATTAGTGTCAACATAATTTATATACAACCAGAGATATGAAAAATTGTGCTGTGTATGTATATGAAAATTGTAATGCATTCTGTGGTCATTTATTTTTTAAAAAATCAATTAAAAAAAGAAAGAAAGCAGAGGAGTTAGAAGAGAAGAAATTAAGTTGATGGAAAATAAAGTTTATTAGTTGACCAAAGAAATTAAGAAATACAAAGCATGAAATTTAAAAGAACTGACAAAACTGGAAAATAATTTTTAAAAAATAAGCTTCAGAAAAAAATAAATATTTGACCAGAATAGGTAGTGAATGTTTATGTCCCAAAATCTTTCTTATCAATTACTCTTGAGTAAAGTACTGATAGAACAAGTTTTGGGGGATGTTAACCCCTTCCTGCTATTGTGTTGCTCTCTGAGTTATCAGTTGGAGTGGGTTAAGATTGAAGCTGTTTGATGTAAGACTCAGTTTCCCTTCTTGCCAGTATGGGGTGGGATGGTTTAAGATGTACAGTCAGTTTTCATTTTGACCCTTTGTACCAGATCCATGCACTCCTAGGGTAAGTCTTCTGTAGCACATTCTGTGAGGGGGAGATCCAGCCGGTGGCGCTGAGATCTACTCAGGCTTTGGATGTTGCCAGGCTAGGTTGAAGGGTGTGTTTAAAAAAAATGTTCTTTTTAGATATACCTAAAAGTACAGTGTATTTTGACATTATACATACATGGCATATAACTTATTCTAATTAGAATCCCATTCTTGTGGTTATACATGATGTGGAGTTTCAGTAATCTTGTATTCATGTATGAACATAGGAGAGTTCTGTCCAATTCATTCTATTATCTTCTTATTCTGATTCCCCACCCCCTTTCCGTCCTTCCCCTTTGTCTAATCCAATGAAATTCTCTTCTTCCCTCTCCCCACCATGAAAGGTGCATTCTTTAGAAAGACTAGGTTAATCTGCTTCTAGGGCTAGAATTTCGCTAATCAGTCCCATAGGTTTGGTTCTCAGATGCCTCCCAAGAAATCCAATTGTCGGGCAGAGGGGCAGTACTGCAGTTTTCCCAGGTAGAGCTCCTGAATGTGTTCACCCCTGCTCACTCCTACCCCTGAACCTTTTCAGCTGGTCATATGAGCCATCAGACACAAAGGCTCCCCTTTGCCCTTCCAACTGGAATCCTCCTATGTCCAGTCCACTCCACACCCCTTTCTCTCATGTTATGCCAGACACAACCTAGGTCCATTGTTAGGTGTCTGCTAGGATACGGTGGTTGTGTAGGTGTGAGTGTGTTTTTTGTTTTCTGATCGCCTGTCATGGTGGGCACACGTGCCCCAAAATAGCTCACCTCAGTTCTCAGCAGCCAATCAGTATATAGCATGAACTTATACCTAAGTGTGCTTATCAAGGATCCACACAGTTTGCTACCTTTAGTTCAGTATAAGGTGAAGCAGTATTTTTGATCTCAAATTTCTCCACACCAAGACATCACCTGAAATATAGCTTTTTCTAGTCCCCACCCTTTGCCCATGGTGGGTCAGCTCCATCAGCCAGCAGCAGCTGTGCATTTTTTATTTATTTTATCATAGTCAACCTTCTGAGTCTCCAAGCTGCTCTGAGTGTCCTGTATTAAATCCCAGGGAAATCCCTATCTCACCCACCTCACTGAGAAGCTGTGTATCTGCCACCCTGGTCTCAGGCCCCAGAACAACTCGAAAAGCTGCCTCTTCTACTCTCTGTCTTCCCCAAATCCACAAGATAGGGTCTTTAAAGTGGCAATTAAGCTAGTTCATTGATGGTGTTGTTGTTAATTTCTTGACCCTAAAAGTCCTGTTTTTGTGGTTATTAGTATTGTAAATATCAGTAGGGACCTGGAATTGACCTTGTTGCTAAATATTTTTTATTGTTGCTGTTGTTTATTTTTCCTCTTTTCTTGTGAGGTGCTTGGAATCTAGTGTGAAATTATAAATTCATGAGGTAGATAATATGCTGCTGAGTCACACCCCCAACCCAGCTAACAGACTGCACAGAAGACAGAATCTCAGAGCTTGAATACAAAGTGGCCTCTGGTTTTGAATGTCAAAGCAGTAATAAATGAAGAAAGTAAGAAACTATAATCAGAATATGTGGAAATATTTATAGACCAAATTTGAAATTATTGACACTGACTTTAAAATGCTCTTACTTAGCCGACTCTACTCTGCTCATAAGAGTACTACTGTCACCTTCAATAAATCTCTTCTTTGCCTGTTACCGAGAGAGAGAGAGAGAGAGAGAGAGAGAGAGAGAGAGAGAGAGAGAGACTCTTTGGCAATGAGGAAGAAACAGAAAAGAGCCTAATGGCAATGATAATGTTTTTAGTAAAATAATATAAAAATTTTCCAAACCCTGGGATTGAGATGGACATACAGATATGGATGCATTTAGAACCCCAATTAGACAAGATTAAAAAAGTATCTTCTTTATAACACATTACCCTTAAAGTGCCAAATTTACAGAACAAGTAGAAAATTTTACAAGCCTAAAGAGGGAAATGTCAGGTCACATTTAGAAGTAAACCAACTAAAGGAATATCTGATTTAGAAACTATAAAATATAGGAGATCACGGAACAAGCTGGGAAACATGTTTCAAGCTGGGAAAGAAAATAACTGCCAACAAAGATGGCTATATCCAGCAAAGCTATCCACCAGAATAGAGGAGAAACCAAAACCTTCCCAGATCAGCATCAACTAAAAGAATACATGACTAATAATCCATCATGGACAAAGATCATTAAAGAAATTCTACACACAGAAGAAGATTAAAAAAAAAACTTGGGATAGGACAAATTTCATTGGAAGAGTACCTAAACAAATGATAGGCATAAAATAAATGATAGAGATAAAGCAATATGTCAGGAAATATTAAACATCTTTCTATAATTACACTAATGTGACTGGTCTCAATTCTTCAATTAAAACACTGGGAATTTGGATTTAAAAACATGAATGCATGCAAGAACTCCTTCCATTTATGTCTGTGCCTGTCTCTAATCTTCTCCTGTGCCTTGTTTGCCTGAATCAACACCATTCTTGGTTCTTTTTCTCCTGAAGATAAGTGGCCTGAATGGAGCAAGTGGAAGTGGGAATCTGTTACTCATGTCTCCTTCAACCATCACATATCCTGGCCTCCTATTCCTGGACTCTGATGAAATAATTCTGGGTGAAGCCACTTTTTTTTTCCCCAATAGCATTCCACTTTTCTTCTTTTAATTACATTACTTCTGTTAAGAAAACTGACAATGATATACCTGTTAAGATTTTTCCAAATGTGCATTGATTGTTCTTATATACAAATAACTTTCCTCATTCTTGTCATACTCAGATTAGGTTTCAATTTTTAAAAAAATCTCATCTGCTATCATTTTAGTAGATATCTGAGTAATGGATGTGTGTTTTTAATAAAATATTTTAATAAAAAAAAAAAAACATGACCCAACTATATGTTGCCTTCAGGAGACATACCTCTCAGGCAAAGATATCCACAGGCCAAAAGTGAATGATGAAAAATAATTTCCCATGAAAATGGAGCCTCAAAACAAGCTGTGTATGTACTCTTTTTTTTTTTTTTTTTTTTCCTGACAAAGTGGACTTAAAGTCAAAATTAACCAGACTAAAAAAAAGAAGAGTACTTCATACTGGTAAAGGGAGAAATTTAATACAATGATAAAACTATAGTAAACATTTATGCCCCAAACGTCTGTTTACCTACTTACATAAAACAAACACTACTCAACATAAAGTCTCAGATAGATTGCAATACAATAACAATGGGTGATTTTGATTTCAACACAACTCTCTCAACAACATATGAATCATCCAGACATAAAATCAGCAAAGACAATTCTGACCTGAAATATACTATAAATAAAATTGCTTTAGTGGACATTTACAGAATATTTCATACAAAACAGCTTAATATAGTTTCTTCTCAGCTTCTCATGAACCCCTCTCCTCAAAAGATCATATTTTAGGCCATAAAGCAGATTTTACCAAATATAAAAATGATCTATATAAGTCCATGCATCTTATCAGATTTTAATGCAGTGAAATTAGAAGTCCAAAAACAAGAAAAACTATGGAAATTAGATAAACACTTTTGAATAATAAATAGGTGATAGAAGAAATCAGGGGAGAATTTTTAAAATTTTTTAGAGTAAAATGCAACTGCAGATACAATGTATCAGACTCTCTGGGACACTATGAAGACTGTAGTAAGAGGAAATTTTATAAATATGAATGCCTAAATTTATAATTAAAAAATCAGAAAACTCTCAAACAAACAATCTACTGACATACCCCAAAGGTCCTAGATAAACAAGAATAAGCCAGTTCCAATGCCAGTAGAAGAAAGAAAATAATTACTATTATGTCCAAAATTAAAGAAATAAAGAATGAAAAAAATGCTACAAAAGATCAAGGTAATGAAGATTTGATTCTTTTCATAAAAAGAAATAAGATTGACAAATTCTTAAGCAAACTAACCAGAAGAGAGAAAATACCCAAATTAACAAAATAAGAGTTGAAAAAGGTGATATAACTGTAGACATCAACAACATCCAGACTGTTTTGAAAACCTATACTTTCACTGGGCACAGTGGTACATGCCAATTATACCAGTGGCTTAGGAGGCTAAGGCAGGAGGATCATAAATTCAAAGCCAGCCTCAGTATCTTACCAAGACTTTGAACAACAACTTCTCCTGTCTCAGAAATAAAATACAAAAGTGACTGGTGATGTGGTTCAGTGGGTAAGCACCCCTAGGTTAAACCCCTAGTACCAAAGGAAAAAAAAAAGAAAGAGAAAAGAAAACACATACTCTGATAGATTAGAAAATCTAGAAGAAATTGATAAATTTCTAGAAATTGAACCAATAAGATATAGGAAAATCAATACACAACAATAACAAATAATAAGACTGAAGTAAAAAGAAAAATTTTTCATCCTTCAACAACAAAAGGCCCAGGAATAGCTGGATTTTCAGCTGAATTCAGTCAAACCTTTGAAAAAGAACTAACATCAAGTCTCCTCAAATTATTCCATGAAATAGAAATGCAGGGAATTATTTCCATATTCATTCCATGATGTATCACCCTGATACCAAAACAAGACAGAGCAAAGAAAGAAAACTCAGATTAATATATTTAATGAATATAGATGTAAAAAATCTTTAAGTATCAGCAAATGATATTTAACATTCATCAAGAAGATTGGTCATCATGATCAAGTTGGTTTCATTACAGGGATGCAAGGATGGTTCAACATAAGCTAATGAATAAGTGTAGTTCAGCATATAGACAGAATTAAGGGCAAATATCACATAATCATCTCAACAGATGCAAAAAAAAGCCTTCAACAAAATTCAGCTACCATTTATTATAAAAACACTGAAAAAACTATGAATAGAAGAAACATACCTCAATTTCATAAAGGTTGTATATGACAAAGTCAAAGGCAACATTATACTGAACAGAGAAAAACTGAAAAAAAAATCCTCTAAAATTAGGAACAAGACAAGAATGTCCACTCTCACCACCTCCATTTAATACAGTTTTTGAAACTCTAGCTAGAGCAATCAGTCAAGAAAAGGAAACTAAGGGGATGCAAATAGTAAAAGGCAGAACTCAAATTATCACTGTTTACAGGTGATATGCTCCTAGGCTTAGAAGATCAAAAAGCTCTACCAGAAAATTTTTAGAGTTAATAAACAGACTCATCAAAGTAGCAGGATACAAAATCAATATAAAATCAATAGCTTTTCTATACATCGATTATAAATCTTCTGCAAAAGAAATCAGGAACTATTCCATTCACAATAGCCTCAAAAATAAATAAATAAAATACCTAGAAGCAAATCTAACCAATGAGGTCAAATACCTTTACGATGAAAATTAAAGAACATTAAAGAAATTGAAGAAGACCTTAAAAGATGGAAAGAACTCCCATATTTATGAATAGAATTAATATTTTGTTCAAATGACCATATTATCAAAAGCAATCTAAAGATCAATGCAATCATCATCAAATGAAATTCTTCACAGAACTGGAAAAAAAGTTCTAAAATTCATATGGAATATGATTATAATGGAATATAATAAATGACCTGGAACAAACAAAGCAATTCTAAGAAAAAGGAATATGCTGGAAAAATACTCACTTTAAATTATACTATAGAGCTGTAGTAACCAAAACAGTATGGTACTGTCATAAAAATCGACACAGACTCCAAAGGAACAGAATAGAAGGCAGAAATAATCAGACACAAATACAGTCACCTGAGCCTCGGTAAAACCACCAAAAACATACCTTGGAGAAAAGACAGACTTTTAAAAAAGTAACTGGTACTGGGAAAACTGATTATCTCTAGGTAGAATAATTAAGTGACTGCCACCTCTCACTCTACACAGAAGTCAACTCAAAACATTACATAGTTCTTGATATATCATATTTCACACGTTGATTCAAGTGGGTTATGAACTCCCATTTTTACCCCATATACAGATTGCAGAATCACATCAGTTACACATCCATTTATTTACATATTGCCATACTAGTGTCTGTTGTATTCTGCTGCCTTTCCTATCCTCTACTATCAACCCTCCCCTCCCCTCCCCTCCCCTCTTCTCTCTCTACCCCCTCTACTGTCCTTCATTTCTCCCCCTTGTATTATTTTCCCCTTTCCCCTCACTTCCTCTTGTATGTACTTTTGTATAACCCTGAGGGTCTCCTTCCATTTCCATGGAATTTCTCTTCTCTCACCCTTTCACTCCCATCTCTCATCCCTGTTTAATGTTAATCTTATTCTCATGCTCTTCATCCCTACTCTGTTCTTATTTACTCTCCTTATATCAAAGAAGACATTTGGCATTTGTTTTTTAGGGATTGGCTAGCTTCACTTAGAATAATCTGCTCTAGTGCCATCCATTTCCCTGCACATTCTATGATTTTGTCATTTTTTAATGCAGAGTAATACTCCATTGTGTATAAATGCCACATTTTTTTCATCCATTCGTCTATTGAAGGGCATCTAGGTTGGTTCCACAGTCTTGCTATTGTGAATTGTGCTGCTATGAACATCAATGTAGCAGTGTCCCTGTAGCATGCTCTTTTTAGGTCTTTAGGGAATAGACCAAGAAGGGGAATAGCTAGGTCAAATGGTGGTTCTATTCCCAGCTTTCCAAGAAATCTCCATACTGCTTTCCAAATTGGCTGCACCAATTTGCAGTCCCACAGCAATGTACAAGTGCACACTTTTCCCCACATCCTCGCCAGCACTTGTTGTTGTTTGACTTCATAATGGCTGCCAATCTTACTGGAGTGAGATGGTATCTTAGGGTGGTTTTGATTTGCATTTCTCTGACTGATAGACATGGTGAGCATTTTTTCATGTACTTGTTGATTGATTGTATGTCCTCCTCTGAGAAGTGTCTGTTCAGGTCCTTGGCCCATTTGTTGACTGGGTTATTTGTTATCTTATTTTCTAATTTTTTGAGTTCTTTGTATACTCTGGATATTAGGGCTCTATCTGAAGTGGGAGGAGTAAAGATTTGTTCCCAGGGTGTAGGCTCCCTATTTACCTCTCTTAATGTTTCTTTTGCTGAGAAAAAAAAAAAAAAAACTTTTTAGTTTGAGTAAGTCCCATTTGTTGATTCAAGTTATTAACTCTTGTGCTATGGGTGTCCTATTGAGCAATTTGGAGCCCGACCCCACAGTATGTAGATCATAGCCAACTTTTTCTTCTATCAGACGGCGTGTCTCTGATTTGATATCAAGCTCCTTGATCCATTTTGAGTTAACTTTTGTGCATGGCGAGAGAAAGGGATTCAGTTTCATTTTGTTGCATATGGATTTCCAGTTTTCCCAGCACCATTTGTTGAAGATGCTATCCTTCATCCATTGCATGCTTTTAGCCCCTTTATCAAATATAAGATAGTTGTAGTTTTGTGGATTGGTTTCTGTGTCCTCTATTCTGTACCATTGGTCCACCCGCCTGTTTTGGTACCAGTACCATGCTGTTTTTGTTACTATTGCTCTGTAGTATAGTTTGAAGTCTGGTATCACTATACCGCCTGATTCACTCTTCCTGCTCAGCATTGTTTTTGCTATTCTGGGTCTTTTATTTTTCCATATGAATTTCATGATTGCTTTCTCTATTTCTACAAGAAATGCCGTTGGGATTTTGATTGGCATTGCATTAAACCTATAGAGAACTTTTGGTAATATCGCCATTTTGATGATGTTAGTTCTGCCTATCCATGAACAGGGTATATTTTTTCCATCTTCTAAGATCTTCTTCTATTTCTCTCTTTAGGGTTCTGTAGTTTTCATTGTATAAGTCTTTCACCTCTTTTGTTAGGTTGATTCCCAAGTATTTTATTTTTTTTGAAGATATCGTGAATGGAGTGGTTGTCCTCATTTCCATTTCAGAGGATTTGTCGCTGATATACAGGAATGCCTTTGATTTATGCGTGTTGATTTTATATCCTGCCACTTTGCTGAATTCATTTATTAGCTCTAATAGTTTCTTTGTAGAGCCTTTTGGGTCTGCTAGGTATAGAATCATGTCACCTGCAAATAGTGATAATTTAAGTTCTTCTTTTCCTATTTTGATGCCTTTAATTTCTTTTGTCTGTCTGATTGCTCTGGCCAGTGTTTCGAGAACTATGTTGAGCAGTGTGGTGAGAGAGGGCATCCCTGCCTTGTTCCAGATTTTAGAGGGAATGCCTTCAATTTTTCTCCATTCAGAATGATGCTAGCCTGAGGCTTAGCATAGATTGCTTTTATAATATTGAGGTATGTTCCTGTTATCCCTAGTCTTTCTAGAGTTTTGAACATAAAGGGATGCTGTACTTTGTCAAATGCTTTTTCCGCATCCATCGAGATGATCATATGGTTCTTATTTTTAAGTCTATTGATGTGGTGAATAACATTTATTGATTTCCGTATATTGAACCAGCCTTGCATCCCAGGGATTAATCCTACTTGATCATGGTGCACAATTTTTTTGATATGTTTTTGTATCCGATTCGCCAGAATTTTATTGAGGATTTTTGCATCTAGGTTCCTTAGAGATATTGGTCTGAAGTTTTCTTTCTTTGAAGTGTCTTTGTCTGGTTTAGGTATCAGGGTGATGTTGGCCTCGTAGAATGAATTTGGAAGTTCTCCCTCTTTTTCTATTTCCTGAAGTAGCTTGAAAAGTATTGGTATTAGTTCCTCTTTAAAGGTTTTGTAAAACTCTGCTGTATACCCATCCAGTCCTGGGCTTTTCTTAGTTGGTGGTCTTTTGATGGTTTCTTCTATTTCCTCAATTGATATTGGTCTGTTTAGGTTGTCTATATCCTCCTGACTCAATCTGGGCAGATCATATGTCTTAAGAAATTTATTGATGCCTTCACTATCTTCTAATTTATTGGAGTATAAGGATTCAAAATAATTTTTTATTATCTTCTGTATTTCTGAAGTGTCTGTTGTGATATTGCCTTTTTCATCCCGTATGCTAGTAATTTGAGTTCTCTCTCTTCTTCTCTTCGCTAGCATGGCTAAGGGTCTGTTGATTTTATTTATTTTTTCAAAGAACCAACTTTTATTTTTGTCAATTTTTTCAATTGTTTCTTTTGTTTCGATTTCATTAATTTCAGCTCTAATTTTAATTATTTCTTGCCTTCTACTTCTTTTGCTGTTGTTTTGCTCTTATTTTTCTAGGATTTTGAGATGAAGTATGAGATCATTTATTTGTTGGTTTTTTCTTTTTTTAAGGAATGAACTCCAAGCAATGAATTTTCCTCTTAGAACTGCTTTCAATGTGTCCCATAGATTCCGATATGCTGTGTCTGTGTTTTCATTTATCTCTAAGAACTTTTTAATTTCCTCCTTGATGTCTTCTATAACCCATTGATCATTCAGTAACCTATTTTACATTCTCCAAGTGATGCATGCTTTTTCCTTCCTTCTTTTATTGTTGATTTTCAGTTTCATTCCATTATGATCAGATAAGATGCATGGTATTATCTCTACTCCTTTATATTGTCTAAGAGTTGCCCTGTGACATAATATATGATCTATTTTTGAGAAGGATCCATGTGCTGCTGAGAAAAAAGTGTAACTGCTTGATGTTGGGTGGTATATTCTATATATGTCAATTAAGTCTAGGTTATTAATTGTGTTATTGAGTTCTATAGTTTCCTTATTCAACTTTTGTTTGGAAGATCTGTCCAGTGGCGAGAGAGGTGTGTTGAAGTCTCCCATGATTATTGTATGGTGGTCTATTAGACTCTTGAACTTGAGAAGAATTTGTTTGATGAACATAGCTGCACCATTGTTTGGGGCATATATATTTATGATTGTTATGACTTGTTGGTGTATGGTTCCCTTGAGCAGTATGTAGTGTCCCTCTTTATCCCTTTTGATTAACTTTGGCTTGAAATCTATTTTATTTGATATGAGTATGGACACTCCTGATTGTTTCCGAAGTCCATATGAGTGATTTGATTTTTCCCAACCTTTCACCTTCAGCCTATGTATGTCTTTTCCTATCAAATGCATCTCCTGTAGGCAGCATATTGTTGGGTCTTGTTTTGTGATCCAATCTACTAGCCTGTGTCTCTTAATTGGTGAGTTTAAGCCATTAACATTTAGGGTTATTATTGAGATATGGGTTGTTCTTCCAGCCATGTTTGTTTATTTATGTTACTAAACATGGTTTGTTTTCCTCTTTGATTATTTCCACCCCCCCTTTACTGTCCTACCTCCCACTGTTGGTTTTAGTTGTTATTTTCCATTTCCTCTTCCTGTAATGTTTTGCCAAGGATGTTTTGAAGAGATGGTTTTCTAGCTGCTAATTCTTTTAACTTTTGTTTATCGTGGAAGGTTTTAATTTCATCTTCCATCCTGAAGCTTAATTTCACTGGATACACAATTCTTGGTTGGAACCCATTTTCTTTCAGCGTTTGAAATATGTTATTCCAGGATCTTCTAGCTTTCAGAGTCTGTGTTGAAAGATCAGCTGTTATCCTGATTGGCTTGCCCCTAAATGTAATCTGCTTCCTTTCTCTTGTAGCTTTTAAAATTCTCTCCTTATTCTGTATGTTGGGCATCTTCATTATAATGTGTCTAGGTGTGGATCTCTTATGATTTTGCACATTCAGCGTCCTGTAGGCTTCTAGGATTTGGGATTCTGTCTCATTCATCAAGTCTGGGAAGTTTTCTCGTATTATTTCATTTAATAAATTGCTCATACCTTTGGTTTGGAGCTCTATACCTTCCTTTATCCCAATGCCTCTTAAGTTTGGTCTCTTTATGTTATCCCATATTTCTTGGATGTTCTGCTCATGGTTTCTTAACAGTCTTGCTGAGCTGTCTATGTTCTTTTCAAGTTGAAATACTTTGTATTCACTGTCTGATGTTCTATCTTCTAAGTATTCTACGCTGCTGGTAGTATTCTCAATTGAGCTTTTAAGTTGGTTTATTGCTTCCTGCATTTCTAGGATTTTTGTTTGTTTGTTTTTTATAACCTCTATCTCCCTGTATAGTTGATCTTTTGCTTTCTGGATTTTTTGTGTAATTCATTGCCGAAGTGATCTTTCATTGTCTGATTTTGCTGTCTAATGTCTTCCTTGAGACTCCAGATCATCTGAAGCATGTATATCCTGAATTCTTTATCTGACATTCCATCTGCTGCAGCTGTTACCTCTTCTATAGTTGAGTTGACCTGCATTGCTTGTGGTCCTTTCATTCCTTGTCTTTTCATACTGCTTGCATTTCTTTCTGCTTTGTGAAACTGTTGTGTTTTTGAAAAATTTTTCCCCTATATATTTATATTGCTCTTGTATAGTTGAAAAGTCTCCATTGCAGGGTCGGGAGGCGGTCTGCCTACCTTGCAGGCGCGGGCGGTGGCTCTGCTCTGCCCCTCCTCCAATTGGTGTGAGGTGTCTACCACCCCCGCGGACCCCTGGGCATGCTCTGCCGGTCAGTCACAGGTCTGCCTACCTTGCAGGCGCGGGCGGCGGCTCTGCTCTGCCCTTACTCCAACTGGGGTGACGTGTCTACCATGCCGGCGGGTCACTGGGCTTATTCCTGGCACGGGAGGCGGCTCTGCTCTGCCCTTACTACAATTGGGGTGACATGACCACTGTGCCGGCGGGCCGCTGGGCCTGTCCTGGGCGCTGGTGAAAGCTCTGCTCTGCCTCTACTCCAATTGGGGTGATGTGTGTACCACGCCGGCAGGCCAGCGAGCCTGATCTGCGGGTCGGTTGCAGGTCTGCCAATCTTGCAGGCGTGGGTGGCGGCTCTGCTCTGCCCCTCCTCCAAATGGTGTGACTTGTCTACCACACCCGCGGACCGCTGGGCCTGTTCCGGGCGTGGGCGAAGGCTCTGCTCTGCTCCTACTCCAACTGGGGTGAAGTGCCTACCACCCAGGCCGGCTGCTGGGCCTGTTCCACTGGTCGGTCGCAGGTCTGCCTACCTTGCGGGCATGGGCGGCGGCTCTGCTCTGCCCCTACTCCAATTGGGGTGACGTGTGTACCACGCCGGCAGGCCACCAGGCCTGATCCGCTGGTCTGTCGCAGGTCTGCCTACCTTGCAGGCGCGGGCGGTGGCTCTGCCCTGCTCCTCCTACCACACCCGCCGACCGCTGGGCCTGATCTGCAGGTTGGTCGCAGGTCTGCCCACCCTGCGGTCACGGGGGGCGGCTCCGCTCTGCCCCCACCCCAATTGGGGTCACATGACCACAACACCGGCGGGCCGCTGGGCCTGATCTGGGCGTGGGGGAAGGCTCTTCTCTGCCCCTACTCCATTTGGGGTGACGTGTGTACCATGCTGGCAGGCCGCTGGGCCTGATCCACTGGTCTGTCGCAGGTCTGCCTACCTTGCAGGCGCGGGCGGCGGCTCTGCCCTGGCCCTCCTATGACACCTGTGGACCACTGGGCCTGATTCACTGGTCTGTCGCAGGACTGCCCACCTTGCGGGCGCGGGTGGCGGCTCCACTCCGCCCCTACTCCAATTGGGGTCACGTGACCCCCACGCCGCTGGCGAGCCGCTGGGCCTGCTCTGGGCGCGGGCTGTTGAGAGCCACAGCCGAAGGGGCCCCAGCAAACTTATTGGCTCCTCGGCCCCAGCAACACCTAGCTGATTGGCTCCTCTGCGGTGATGCTCATTGGACTGTTTCCCTGCCCTTTCAGACCACGGAGCTGCTCATTGGGGGACTTTTTGGCTCTGCCCACGTGACCCAGCCAATCGGCCTCAAGAGCAGGAGGATTGTGGGAGGTGGAGAGAAGCTTGTGGGGGGAGAGAGAGGCTTGTGAAAAGCCGATGGTGGCAGTTGGGCTCTGAGGGGTTTTTCCTGAGAGGCTGTTTGTTTGGCGTGTTTGGTTCTAAAAATAAAGTTAGTTTCTTTTGACAAGTGGCTTCTGATTGTGCCCAGCCAGACTGCGGCATCTGGTGGCTCGCATGGGGAGCGACTGAGGGTAAGTGAACTGCTCGCCCCTGAGGGCAGGGCGAGAGGATGGGTAGCCATTTTAAGATTCTTCTTTTGTTATTTTGTTTCACTTTTGTTTTAAGTTGCCTGTCCCTGGAGATGAGTGAGACGGAAGAAAAACCGCTCACATCTGAGGAAAAACTATTTACGTCTGAGGAACAGATAGGGAGAAAGGACGGATGCACATGTCAGGAGGATAGAAAGGCTATAATGACTTTTTGTTGTTCCCTTTTTATTTCATTCTGTCTCGGTTTTGTTTGGCGTCATCTTGTTGGGTTGTATTATAGTAGAAATACGGGATCAGAAATTAGTAAAAAACAAACTGAAAGAGTGTTAAGTAAATTGTTAGAGGAAGGAGGCATCCCAGTAAAATCAATAGCAGTCAGGGCATACGTTGATACAATACAAAAATGTAGCCCATGGCTTTTTAAGGAGGAGTTGTTAAATATATCACAATGGAACCATCATGGTGAAGATTTAAAAAGAATAGAAAAGAAAAGCCCAGGGACTCTGCCAGTTGGCACATTGCCATTGTGGACGTTCGTATCTTGTTTGCTTAGTCCAAAGCCTTCAGTTCAGAAAATGGTAGAGGAAGGAGAAGACATAATGATTCAAGTAAAAGAGAAGGTCTCTCAAGTTAGTCAGACAGAGGAAAAGATTCAAGTAAAAAAGAAGGTCTCTCAAGTTAGTCAGACAGAGGAAAAGATTCAAGTAAAAGAGAAGGCCTCTCAAGTTAGTCAGACAGAGAAAGAAAGTGTAAAACAGAAAAAGCCATCAGGGGGAAAGTTACAACAGGAGATTGCTACTAACACCTTTCTATCACCAGAGGGTGTAAGTGTCCAACCAACAGCACCACCTCTACAGGAGACTGCTACTAACACCTTTCTATCACCAGAGGACGTAAGTGTCCAACTAACAAGGCCACCTCCGTATGCTGGGAGGTCCCCAACCCCCGCAGTTGATAGTTGGGATCCTGAGACAAGATCTCAAATATTAACATGCCCTGTATTTGAGGCAGGAGGGCAGCGATTTTACCAAGTTTTAAATTTCAAAACAGTGAAGCAGCTAAAAGAGGCTGTAACAACCTATGGTCCTCAAGCACCCTTCACTGTAAGCTTGGTCGCCAGCAGATTGGGCTAATATGTGTAAAGCTGTGCTAAATGGAGGACAATACCTGTTATGGAAGGTTGCCAATGAGGAATTTTGCAAGGAGACGGCTAGGCGAAATGCAGCAGCTGGTTATCCTCAGAGAAATCTAGATATGTTGTTAGGAAAGGGACCTTATGAGGATCAGCAGCAACAAATTGCATATGATCCTGGCGTATACGCACAAATTGCTGCAGATGCAATTAAGGCATGGAAGACTTTACAAGGACATGGAGGTTTACAAGGTCAATTATCTAAGGTAATACAAGGAGCTAATGAACCTTATGCTGAATTTGTAGATAGGCTTATTCAAACAGCTACCAGAGTTTTTGGGAATACAGAACAAGCAATGCCATTACTAAAACACCTGGCTTATGAGCAAGCGAATCGTTGGTGCAGAGATATCATTAGACCATGGAAACATGAAGATTTAAACACATATATTAAATTATGTAGAGACATTAATGAACAAGAGCAAGTCGTGGCAGCTGCAGTAAAACAGGCTTTAGATGCCGGAGACATTAATGAACAAGGGCAAATTGTGGCAGCTGCAGTAAAACAGGCTTTAGATGCCAGGCCAAGAACATGCTACAATTGTGAACAAACAGGACATTTTAAAAGGAATTGCCCCATTGGAGGAGGGTTTAACAAAACTAGGTATCCAAGGAGTAGAATACCAGGTATTTGCCCACGATGCCGTAGAGGGAGACATTGGGCTAATGAATGCCGTTCTCAAACCACCATAGAGGGTACTCCATTATCAAAAAACGAACAAGGACCAGGTGTTTATCCACGATATCGTGGAGAAAGGCATCAGGCTCCATTGCCAAAAAATGGACAAGGGGGCCCAATGCTCCGGGGCCCAAAACCACAAATATACGGAGCACTGGAGGAACCCAGCAACCCCATCAGGGTAGTGCCCAGGACACATTGTCCATCAGATCCCTCATCAGACAAACCAGAGGGAGCGCAGGGTTGGACATCTGCGCCTCCGCCAGAGCAGTACTAACTCCAGAAATGGGAGTTCAAATCATTCCCACAGGGGTGAAAGGACCTCTTCCCAAAGGAACAGTAGGCTTATTATTGGGACGCAGCTCTTCTACTCTAAAAGGACTTATGATAAGTCCTGGGGTAATTGATCCCGATTATGAAGGTGAAATAAAAATTATAGCCAGTTCTCCAAAGGGTATATCAGTAATTTCACCAGGAGATAGAATAGCACAGTTACTAATAATACCCAGCCTACATGATAAATTTTCCAGTCGTACTGTAGAAAGAGGTTCCAAGGGATTAGGTTCCACAGGTGTAGATTGGGCTATGCTTTCTTTAAATTTAGATTCTCGCCCCATGCTAAAACTAAATATTCAAGGACATGAATTTAATGGGCTACTGGATACAGGTGCAGACCTTAGCATCATCTCTCGTCAAGAATGGCCAAAACATTGGCCATTACAACAAGCCACTCAAACGCTTCGAGGCCTAGGTGTGGCGACTAATCCCCATAGAAGTGCAATGGTATTAGATTGGAAGGATCCTGAAGGATGTGAAGGAACTATACAGCCATATGTATTGGATCATCTTCACGTAAATTTATGGGGACGAGATGTCCTAGATCAATTAGGTTTGACATTAACAAATAACATCAACCAAAATGCACCCACTATTATGACTAGACAAGGTTTTAGGAAAGGAAAAAGATTAGAAAAACAAGAACAAGGTATAGCAGCACCAATACAAATAGATCAAGGAACAGACAGACATGGGTTGGATTTTCAGAAAGGGCCACTGAGACAATAAAAATTACTTGGAAATCAGAAAGACCAGTATGGGTTCCTCAGTGGCCCCTGACTAAAGAAAAGATACAAGCAGCCCATGACCTGGTCAAACAACAATTAGCGGAAGGACATATACAACCTTCTGTATCTCCCCATAATACTCCCATTTTTGTCATCAAAAAGAAATCTGGTAAATGGAGATTATTGCAAGATTTAAGAGCCATTAATAATGAGATGGTTATTATGGGACCTGCTCAATCAGGGATTCCTCAGTTGTCTGCTTTGCCAAAAACCTGGTATGTTTTAGTTATAGATATTAAAGATTGTTTTTTTTCAATTCCAATTCATCCTGAGGATAGTCCACGTTTTGCATTTACTATCCCTGCACTGAATCATGAAGGTCCTGATCAGAGATATGAATGGAAAGTACTCCCTCAAGGGATGGCTAACAGCCCAACTATGTGTCAAATTTATGTTAACAAAGCAATCCAGCCACTTAGAAATCAAAATTCTGAACTACAAATATTTCACTATATGGATGATGTATTATTAGCACACAAAGATAAAAACACATTGCTAGAATGTTATGCCACACTTACAAACTTATTAAAAAATTATAATCTAGAGATAGCAATAGATAAAGTACAATTAAATTTTCCAATTAATTATTTAGGAGTTCTATTATCCTCAACCATGGTCCGTCCACCAAAAATTCAAATACGAGTAGATCAACTCAAATCACTTAATGACTTTCAAAAGTTATTAGGAGACATAAATTGGATAAGGCCTTATTTAGGTATACCAACAGGAGAGTTGGGACCTTTATTTGATATCCTAAAAGGTCCATCAGATCCAAACTCACCCCGAATGTTAACGCCTGAAGCAAGAAAGGCATTAAAAATCATTGAAACATATATGGAAAATATGCATTTGGATAGAATTGATATAAGTTTGCCTTTATTATTTATTGTACTACCAACAAAAAATATTCCTACAGGAGTATTTTGGCAAGAAGGTCCATTATTATGGATACATTTATCTTATTCTCCTAACACTATTCTTACTAGGTATCCTGAGGCTGTAGGACAATTAATACTCAAAGGAATAAAAGCAGCAAAGGGAGTGTTTGGAATTTCTCCCAATAAAATTATTACTCCATATACTATGAATCAAATTGATGAGTTAGCTAATGAGTTAAATACTTGGGCAATAATCATGTGCAAATCTAATGTTTCATTTGATAACCACTTACCATCTAATCCTTTATTGTCTTTTTGGGCATTGCATCCTGTAATTTTTCCAAAAATGACAAGAAAAACACCTATCATGAATGCTCCAAATATATTCACTGATGGGTCAAATAATGGTACAGCAGCAGTAGTTACCCCTGATCAAACTTTTACATTTTTAGTACCCAAACAATCAGCTCAAAAGGTAGAGCTTAATGCAGTTTTACAAGCTTTTGTGATGTTTAAAGATTCTGTATTTAATTTATTTTCTGATAGTCAGTATGTAGTTAATGCTATAGTATCTCTTGAAGATGCTGGTAGGATTTCCCCTTCTTCTACTGTTTTCTCTTTGCTTTCCACTATACAAAGTCTAATCTGGGACAGAAAAGATCCATTCTTTATAGGACATATCAGGGCACATACAGGATTGCCTGGAGCCCTTAGTTTGGGCAATGATTTAGCAGATAAAACTACACATGACATACATATTTTCTCTACACTAGAAGAAGCTATAAATTTTCATAAAAAGTTCCATGTCAATGCTAATACTTTACAAAAGCGTTTTAAAATAACTAAGGAACAAGCTAGACAAATAATAAAACAATGTCAAAATTGTGTGACCTTTTTACCACAAGTTAATCTTGGAGTCAATCCTAGAGGATTGATACCTAACCATATTTGGCAGATGGACGTCACACACTTGCCAGAATTTGGAAAATTAAAATATTTGCATGTTACAGTTGATACTTCTTCTGGATTTTTGATGGGCTCCCTTCATGCCGGAGAAAAAACTAAAGATGTTATAGCTCATTGCTTACAAAATTTTGCCACTGTGGGTGTTCCAAAACAGTTAAAAACAGATAATGCCCCTGGTTATACTTCTACCTCTTTTAAACAATTTTGCTCAACATTTGGCATTACTCATATAACAGGAATCCCATACAATCCACAGGGACAAGGCATAGTTGAAAGAGCTCATCAAACTATTAAAATGTACTTATTAAAGCAAAAAGAAGGAATTGGGAAGGGGTATATATTCCCCAAAGATAAACTTAAAATAACCCTTTTTACTCTAAACTTTTTAAATTTGGATTCATCAGGACTTAGTGCTGCGGAAAGGCATATGTGTCCAAAAAATGTACATAAGCCCAAGGTACTTTGGAAGGATATTCTAACAGGACAATGGAAAGGTCCTGACCCAGTAATTGTCTGGAGTCGGGGGTCTGTTTGTGTGTTTCCACAGGGAGAACAGCAGCCGATTTGGATTCCAGAGAGATTAACCAAGGTCCTGACCCAGTGATTGTCTGGAGTCGGGGGTCTGTTTATGTGTTTCCACAGGGAGAACAGCAGCCGATTTGGATTCCAGAAAGATTAACTAAAGCGATTTCTACAGACCAAAAAGAAGATGATTTGGCTCAAATCCATAACAACTGATATCCAAAACTCCAGTTTGGCTATTCTTACATCTGCAACAGAACCAGGATGCTTTTTTCAATATCTATTTTATTATTGCCCTTTGCCATATCATGAAGTTCTATTTTGTTTTTTGAGCTCATACAGACCTAGGTTAATGTTTTGCTGATCAGTTCTATTTTTTGACTATAGAGTTTTTAAACATTGCAATGGAGATTTCACCTGTAAAAAGTTATAAGGCCTTTACTATAATGTTATGTGTTGTATGTATTATATTATGTGTGCACACTTGTGTTTTGTGTTATATGTTTGAATGTATGTATGTCCATATATCATATATGATGAGCGCTCATGATAAAATGGATCCAAATATTTTTTTTCACGTGATTTATATGGTTTAATTTATATTGGGTAAACAACTGTTGAGGATTGTTTTAATATGTAAACAAAAAAGAAGGTTAACAGATCTGTTTGTTTACTTTCACCTTTCCTTTTCATTATATTTAATAATTCTCTTAAAGATAATGTAAATTGTTAAGAAAATTGTTTTCTTTTAGTGCCTTCTGTAATGTTACATAATTTTTTCTTTAGCCATTATTGCCAGAATTCCTATCTTCATCCCAGTGCCGGTGAAGACAATGTAAATTGTTAAGAAAATTGTTTTCTTTTAGTGCCTTCTGTAATGTTACATAATTTTTTCTTTAGCCATTATTGCCAGAATTCCTATCTTCATCCCAGTGCTGGTGAAGTCAAAGATAAAACCAATCTACACCTTCTACAATAGCCATCACTGAACTGCTTGCAGAACTTGCCTGGACACATTGTGAGCTCACCTGTATGCATTGTGAACTATCTGTTGGTGCAGCGACTTGTGGTAGTGTTGGGGTATTTTTGCTGATGATGTCACCGGTGGTACAATTTTTCAAAGGAGCCCTCAATTGGCTTAATGTCATGGCATTTTGCATCCTCCTCTACTAGTGATGGTCTAAAATTTGGGGGCCAACAGAGGTGAGGCAAAGAACCTCACCCCCCCACTGGTGCAAAGGCCTATCCACAGGTATAGCTGTATGCTGGACCGGTAGTCAGTGACGGGTATGATCCAATTGCAGTGGTACCAACCTAAGACAGGAGGCTGACGCCTAGAGGTCAGTTCATCCGATGACGGGTAAGGACCATATGTTGAATTGGACTGCCTAACAGGCACGGTCCCTAAGCCACATGCTTGTTGTTTAAACAGAGAGGGGGAGATGTTGAGAGCCACAGCCGAAGGGGCCCCAGCAAACTTATTGGCTCCTCGGCCCCAGCAACATCTAGCTGATTGGCTCCTCTGCGGTGATGCTCATTGGACTGTTTCCCTGCCCTTTCAGACCACGGAGCTGCTCATTGGGGGACTTTTTGGCTCTGCCCACGTGACCCAGCCAATCGGCCTCAAGAGCAGGAGGATTGTGGGAGGTGGAGAGAAGCTTGTGGGGGGAGAGAGAGGCTTGTGAAAAGCCGATGGTGGCAGTTGGGCTCTGAGGGGTTTTTCCTGAGAGGCTGTTTGTTTGGCGTGTTTGGTTCTAAAAATAAAGTTAGTTTCTTTTGACAAGTGGCTTCTGATTGTGCCCAGCCAGACTGCGGCAGCGGGCGGTGGCCCTGCTCCTCCCCTCTGGCTTGACGACAAAGTGAGAGAGACTCGGGTGTCTGTGAATCACCCTCCCTACCAGGAGACCAACTGCTTCTGTTGCCGCTGGTATTGATGAAGTTCTCTGCTCCGCCACCTTCCGATGACATCAGATCTCTGCCATGCTGGCATCCCATGCAAATGGCAGCATTTTGTTCCCTTTGCTGGGTGACCAAAGCAACGGGTGAGTCCTGACCGGCCCTCACAAGCCCCGTCTCAGACCTGTTGCCACTGCCCACGAAGGCTTGGTTGGTATTTACCTCCACAGTATTCAGCAGGACCCAGACCGAGAAGCAGTTTCCTTGGGCTCCTTAGCCCTGAGCCAGAGCAGTTCCGGGAGCTGGAACCCAGCCATTCCGTGCTCGGTGCATGCTCTGATAAGAGCAGGCTCCAAGAAGCAGTTTCCGTGGGCTATTCAGCACTGAGCCTGAGCAACTAGTCTGCCAGCCGCTGGCGAAAGGCAGCCTGAAATCACCTGTTCTATGGCTGAATGAGCTGCGATCAGTCGAAAACAGGGATGGTGACGTCAGCTCTCCAAGATGGTGGCCGCTGGCCTCCTCTGTGGTCTGACCGGTATGGAGAACCGAATTGGACCGCTTCCTTCCCCCGTCTCAAACCCAGAATTCAGCACTGAGTACGGTGCTTGCACAGCTGGCAGAAGCCCGCGGAAACTGCAGTGCTGTATCCCTGCATTGCTATCTCCTCGTTTCCCAGCACGCGCCATAGACTCTAACCGCGGGGTGATTTGCTGAACAAGCAGTGTGACCCTCCGTGTGGACAAATCTCTCGCGTTTGAGCCCCTGTAGCCTATCCTCGTGCGATGGAAATCCTTCCTCCAGGTTCCGGAGCACCCCACTTTTGCTGGAAATTCCTAACAAGATAGCCTTTAGCCATCCTGACTTGTCATTCTCCCGCACAGTGACTCAGCACACAGGGGCAATGCATTCCCCTTGCCGCCATCTTCCATAATCTGATTTTATTTTTTAAATACATGACAGTGGAATGCATTACAATTCTTATTACACATATGTCCCACAATTTTTCATATCTCTGTTTGTATATAAAGTAGGTTGACACCCAATTTGTGTCTTCATACACATACTTTGAGTAATGATGTCCATCACATTCCACCATCCTTGCTAATCCCCTGCCTCCTCCCTTTCTCTCCCATCCCTCTTCCCTATTTAGAATTCATCTATTCATCCCATGCTCCCCCTCCCTACCCCACTATGAGTCAGCTTCCTTATATCAGGAAACATTAGACATTTGTTTTTTGGGGATTGGTTAACTTCACTAAGCATTATCTTCTCCAACTCCCTCCATTTACCTGCAAATGCCATGATTTTTTTCTCTCTTATGGCTGAGTAATATTCCATTGTGTATAAATGCCACATTTTTTAAAAAAATTCATTCATCCATTGAAGGGCATCTAGATTGGTTCCACAGTTAAGCTATTGTGAATTGTTCTGCTATAAACATTGATGTGGCTGTGTCCCTGTAGTATGCTGTTTTTAAATCCTTTGGGTATAGTCCTAGGAGAGGGATAGCTGGGTCAAATGGTGGTTCCATTCTCAGATTTCCAAGGAATCTCCATACTGCTTTCCATATTGGCTGCACCAATTTGCAGCACCACCAGCAATGTATGAGTGTACCTTTTCCCCACATCCTCGCCAACAGATCTTGTTATTTGTCTTCATAATAGCTGCCATTCTGACTGGAGTGAGATGGTATCTTAGAGTAGTTTTGATTTGCATTTCTCTAACTGCTAGCGATGATGAACATTTTTTTCATATATTTGATGATTGATTATATATCCTCTTCTGAGAAGTGTCTGTTCAGGTTCTTGGTCCATTTGTTGATTGGGTTATTTGTTTTTTTGGTGTTTAGCTTTTTGAGTTCTTCATATACCCTAGTGATTAGTACTCTATCTGATGTGTGAGAACTTAAGATTTGCTCCCAAGTTGTAGGCTCTCTATTCATCTCACAGATTCCTTTCTTTGCCTAGAAGAAACTTTTTAGTTTGATTCTATCCCATTTATTGATTCTTGGTTTTAATTCTTGTGCTATAGGAGTCTTATTAAGGAAGTTTGGGCCTAATCCCACATGATGAAGATTAGGGCCTACTTTTCTTTCTATTAGACATAGAATCTCTGGTTTAATTCCTAGGTCCTTGATCCATTTTGAGTTGAGTTTTGTGCATGGTGAGAGATATGGCTTTAATCTCATTTTGTTGCATATGGATTTCCAGTTTTACCAGCACCATTTGTTGAAGATGCTATCTTTTCTTCAGTGCATGTTTTTGGCACCTTTGTCTAATATAGGATAATTGTAATTTTGTGGGTTAGATCTGTGTTCTCTGTTCTGTACCATTGGTCTACCAGCCTGTTTTTGTGCCAATACCATGCTGCTTTTTTTTTACTATTGCTCTGTAATATAGTTTAAGGTCTGGTATAGCAATGCCACCTGCTTTGCTCTTCCTGCTCAGGATTGCTTTAGCTATTCTGGGTCTCTTATTTTTCCAAGTGAATTTCATGATTGTTTTTTCTATTTCTATGAGGAATGCCATTGGGATTTTGATTGGAATTGCATTAAATCTGTATAGTGCTTTTGGTAGTATGGCCATTTTTATAATATTAATTCTGCCTATCCAAGAGCAAGGTAGATCTTTCCATCTTCTAAGATCTTCTTTGATTTCTCTCTTTAGGGTTCTGTAGTTTTCATTGTATAGATCTTTCACCTTTGTTGATTCCCAAGTATCTTACTTTTTTTGAGGTTACTGTGAATGGGGTAGTTTTCCTCATTTTATTCTCAGAGGCTTTGTCACTGATACACAGAAATGCCTTTGATTTATGGGTGTATATTATTCTGTACTCTGTTTTTGAGGGATAGGGTTATCGATAAGTATATTTTGGAATGATTTTCTACTGCCTGTTTCACGGCTGTTTCCCTTTGTTTCTATTTCTCTCTTATCTCTTGCTAATACCCAAACTATATTGCTCTCTTTTTTACTCTTCCTTTAATTCTTTTACCTCTATATTTTTCTTCTCACTCCTCATAAACATATCCTACATCACCTCTGCATTTGCCCTGTTCAACTCTTGAATCTACAAACTCTTTTCTGCCCATTCCCATCCCTTCTTCTCCCTCTCAATGAACTCTATCTTTAACTGGATCACTTCAGAAAAGAGATAGAGATTCGGGGGTGGGGGGGGGGGCAGAAATCCTTGAAATGAAGCAATCAAAAATCAAATTAAAAATTCATTGGAAAGTATCACCATCAGAATAAATCAATTGGAAGACAGAGTTTCAGCCAATAAAGACAAAAATCTATAATCTTGAAAATAAAGTTGATCATGGAAAAAATATTTTAAAAGACTATGAGTAGAATTTCCAAGAAATATAGGATGACATGAAAATATCAAATTTAAGATTTATTGAGATACATGAAGGCTCAGAGATACAAACCAAAGGAATGCACAATTTTTTTAATGAAATAGTATCATAAAATTTCTCAAAAGTTAAGAATTAAATGGAAAAATCAAATATAGGAGGCATACAGGACCCCAAATATCCCAAATTACATCAGACCTACAACAAGGCAAATTATTATGAAAATGCTTTACATACAGAATAAGCATAGAATTTTAAAGGCAGCCAGAGAAAAACATTAAGTCACATTTACAGAGAAACCAATCTGGATCTCTGTTGGTTTTTCCAACCTAGACCCTTAAAGCTAGGAGGTCTTGGGGTAATGTATACCAAACTCTGAATGAAAATGAATACCAACCAAGAATTTCTACTATACCCTGCAAAATTAAGCTTCAGAATTGACAATGAGATAAAAATCTTTCATGACAAACAAAAGTTAAAAGAATCACAATTAGAAAGTCTGCACTACAAAACATACTCAATAAAATATTTCATGAAGAAGAAATGAAAAATAAAAGTAAAAACCAGTAAAGAATAATAGTCAGTCAAGGAGAAACTAATTCAAATTAAAACCAGAAATAAATCAAAATGAAAGGGAATAAAAATCACTTCTCAGTAATAACATTGAATGAAAATGGCCAAGACTCATTAATCAAAAGACATAGAATGGCAGATTGGATTAAAAAAGAAGGCCCAACAATATGTTGTCTCTAAGAGACTCTCCTTAAAGGCAAAGACATCCATAGACTGAAGGTAAAAGGATGGAAAAAAAAAAAAAACTTATAATTCACATGAATCTTGTAAACAAGCAGGGGTTTCTATCATCGCATCAGATAAAGTGTACTTCAATTCAAAATTAATTAAAAGAGACAAAGAACGCCATTTCATACTGCTTAACAGAACTATACATCAATAAGACATAACAATCTTAAACATTTATTCACCAAAAAATGGAGCATCTACATCCATCAAATAAAATCTTCACAATTTCAAGAATCAAATAGATCACAACACAATAATACTGGTGACTTTAACACACCTCTCTCACCACTCAATAGATGTTCCAAACAAAACTTAAATAAAGAAGCTATAGAATAAAAAATACAAATTAATAGTTTAGACTTAACCGATATATAAGGAATACTTCTACCACCAATGACTGAATACACTTTCTTCTCAGAAGCACATGGATCCCTCTTTAAAATAGTCCATATCTTAGGCCATAAAACAACTCTTAGAAAACACACAAAAAATAGATATAATACCTTGCATTTTATCATATTATAATGAAAATAAAATTAAAAAATAGAATATTCTCTAACTGCTGAAGACTAAATAATACACTATTGAATGACCAATGGGTAGCTTAAGAAATCAGGATTAAAATTTAAAAATACTTAGAGGTAAATGAAAATAGTGAGTCAACATATCAAAATCTCTGGGACACTATGAAGGTAGTTCCAAGAGGAGAATTCATTGTATTGAGCTCATTCCTTAAGAGAATAGAAAGTAACCAAGGAAATGACCTAACTTTACTTCTCAAAGCCCTAGAAAAAGAACAAATAAACTCCAAAAGCATTAGAATACAGAAAATAATTAAAATCAGAGCTAAAATTAATGAAATTGAAAGAAAAAAGTAAAAAAAAAATTAACAAAACAAAACGATGATTCTTTGAAAAAATGTAAAAATTGATAAATCCTTAGGCAAACCAATGAAGAAAAAGAGAGAAAACTCAAATTACTAAAAATCCATGATAAAAAATGAAGTATCCCCAAGGACACCACTGAAATGCAGACAATAATCAGAAGCTACTTTGAAAATCTATACTTCAATAAAATAGAAAATCACAAAGATATTGACAAATTTCTGGAGACCTATGATCTAGCCAAATTGAATCAAGAGAACATATAAAATTTAAACATAATTTCAAGCAATGAAATTATAGATGACATCAAAATCCTACCACTCAAGAAAAGTCCAGGACCAGATGGATTGTCAGCCATGTTCTACCAGATCTTCAAAGAAGAACTTACACCAATACTCCTAAAATTATTCCATGGAATAGAAAAGGAGGGAACCCTTCCAAACTCATTCTATGAAGCTAGTAGCACCCTTATACCAAAACCATACAAAAAATAATCAAGGAAAGAAAACTCCAGGTCAATATCTCTGATGAACATAGATGCAAAAATCCTTAATAAAATACTGACAAATCACAATTAAAAACAATGCACCATGATCAAATTGGGTTCATTCCAGCAATGCGAGGTTAGTTCAATATACAGAAATCAGTAAACATAATTCAGAACATCCATAGACTTAAAGACAAGAATCACATGATTATCTCAATAGATGTAGAAAAAGCATTTTACAAAACATCCATTAATGTTCAAAACATTAGAAAAACCAGGAATAGTAGGAACATACCTTAACTTTGTAAAAATATATTTGCTAAACCCAAGTCCAACATCTTTCAAATGGAGAAAAATTGAAAGCATTCCCTCTAAACACTGGAACAAGACAGGGATGCCTTCTTTGACCTGTCCTATTCAACATAGCTCTTGAAACCCTAGCCAGAGCAATTAGAGAAAAGAAGAAAATTAAAGGGATATGAATAGGAAAAGAAGAGCTCAAACTATCTCTATTTGCCAATGACAGGATTCTATATTTAGAACACCCAAAAAACTACAACAGAAAGCTTCTAGAACTCATAAATGAATTTAGCAACATAACAGGATATAAAATTAATACCCATAAATCAATTGAGTTCCTATGCGCCAGTGACGAATCAGCTGAAAGAGAAATCAGGAAAACTATCCCATTCACAATGGCCTCAAAAAAATAAATGAAATGCTTGGGAATCAATCTAACAAAAAGGCGAAAGACTTCTACAATGAAAACTACATAACACTAAAGAAATTGATGAAGACCTTAGAAAATGGAAAGATCTCCCATGTTCTTGCATAGGTGAAATTAATATTGTAAAATAGCCATACTACTAAAAGCACTATACAGAATTAGTGCAATTCCTATTGAAATTCCAACGACATTCTTCGTGGAAATGTAAAGAACAGTCAGAAAATTCATTTGTAATGTTAAGAGGCCCGGAATAACCAAAACAATCCTTAGTGAGAAAAGTAATGCAGGAGGCATCACAATACCGGAACTTAAATTATACTACCAGAACTATAGGATACAGTCACTGGCAGGCATGACCACTTGAGGACACATGCAGAAAATGGTTATCTGTAAAAAGCTCAAGAAGAGTAGTCACAGGGAATATCAATTCTGTAAGCATTTTCTTCTGGGATTTTCCAGCCTCCAGATTGAAGATGACACATTTTTGTTGTCTACACGGTTGAGCCTTGGTGCTCTGTGAAAGCAGTCCCAGCAACCTACAGCAGTGTTCTGAGAAGCTCTGCTCTAACACAGGATAATTTCTCTGCCCTGAGGGGCTTTGCTGATGCTATTGCCTCCACTGAACAGGTGCCCAGCTTTCTCATGGTTGTGTCCTTCTTATGAAGATAACTTCCACATGGTCTTCACAGAGGGCCCTTCCCTGATGACCTAACAATAGTGGCCCTACCCAATATCTCTTGGCCCCACCTCTTAAAATTTCTACCACCTCCGAATAATGACATAGGCTGGGGACAAGGCCTTCAACACATGGTCCTTTGGGGGACATGTCTACCCCATAGCAAAAACTGGGATATTTATTCTGAGGCTAGCACATCTCATGTCATGGCACTTATTTTCCCAGATTTCAAGATTAGAATTAGAAAATTATTCAAGATTAGAATAAACATGCTATGAAAATATAAGAATGTTTTGTCTTTTAACTTCTATGAACTGATTGACTTCAGGCTGCTTTCTATCTGCTTTATGTAGCCATCATATTTAGTATTTCTGTACAGGTTTTGCCATTTTTAAACACTGGATGATTTACCATTAAATCATTGATTTTCATTTTGGTTAGGTTTGGGTAATATGATCCTGTACAGTAAGGACTGAATTTGGAATTTACACTGGTGTAAAACTCAACCAATTACTATTTTCAAGACAATAAGAGAAAATATTTCTCCCTTTTGTAAGAGACTTCTCTGGGTCAAGAAATACTGACATTTTCTTGTTCTTCCCACAACTACCCATCACCTGAAAATTCGTCTTCTTGGACAAGCCTTATTTTGTAGATGGACAGGTCTGGAGATGGGTGAACAGATAATTTCAAAGAATGCTATGGTTTGAACATAGTTTATCTCCTTCAAAGCTCACACTGAAGTTTAATTCTCAATGTAATAGTGTGTTGTGAGGTGATAGGACCTTAAAGGTAATGAGGACTTTGCCTTCATGAAGCAGCTAATGCCATTCTCACAAAGCTGGGTTAATTTTCAAAAGAGTGAGTGGGTTCTTGCTTTTGGCAAGACTGTATTAGTTACTGCAAGAGGGGGTTATTGTATATCTATGCCACATCTCATCTTTTATTTCTTCTACATATTCTGTCCTTCCCTTTTCTACCATGGGTAGAAACAGCATGAGGGCTTCTCCATAAGCAAAGCAGATACCAGCACCATATTCTTGGACTTTCCATCCTCCTGAACAACAAGCCAAAATAAATCTCTGTTCTTAATAAGTCACCCTGTCACAGGAATTCTGTTATAGTAACAGAAAGCAGACTAAAACAAGGGTGATGCTATTTGGAGGATGAATTCACACATGTGCTACAAAAGTCAGGTAGCTTGAAAGTGTTTTAAGTTCTTGTGAACTGAGAATGTACTCACTAAAACTTCACTAGAATAAGCAGAACTTGTCAGAGTAACAATGTGCTTTCTAGATGTCCTGTACTTAGAAATGGTGCCAGTCTCTAGAAAGGCTGATTTGTAGTCTAAACATGATTCACTGGACTTCAGATATTTTTAAAAATACTAAACTGGTGAACCCACTTGCATATACCTGAATGATTTCTCATTTATGTCTGCAAGAAACTATAACTGGCTGACAGAGGAAATGCCATCTGGAAGGCTACCTTACAAATAAGTATGTCCTACCATCTAGGGCCCCTCCTTTGAGTTTCATGAAGAAATGAACAATCCATATCCTCAAGGTTGCCAGGATTCTGTCTTTTAAAATTGACTTTGTATCTGAAAGGTTAATATTAGTAACTACTACATGACAGAAATCCTGCTATATGTGAAGACCACTAGCTACTCCCATGTTACAGATGAGGAAAGTAAGGTTTGGGGAGGATTCCAACACAGATCTGATTCCAAAGCTGGTGCTGTGGATGTTAACTGCTGCAGAGTTAATCAGGTGTTCCTGCCTCCATCGTGGCATCCCAGATGATTTAGACTAACCCTACTGCTAACTCTACTGCTCATAATAATAAAATCCCTGGAGAAATATGAGTCAGTCTTCTTAGAAGCATGGAAGAACCGATCGATGGTAAGGAGCCACTAAATTTAAAGAGGAACCACTCTTAGCCCGAAGCCATTTACTAAACAAAGATTTGGCTTTTGTTTTTAAAAGTCTCATAGAGCACAGGAGTCCTTGGTCCACACTAGGTACTGAATCTAAAAGATCACTAAGGGCCATTCCCTGAGAACAGTGGTTAGGAGAAGAGAAGACCTCAGCGAAAGTGTAGCACAGGTGTGACTCAGTTAGTGGATCTAGTAGTTCAAAGCTTTGACCTTGTTTAGAAGAGCTTTTGGGTCAGCAGTATCCCCAAGCACTTTTAAATGCAAATCTTTTCTGAGAGAGTTGTTTTCTTTCTGCACCTTCTATTATTTCTGCAAATAATTTTGAAAAATGCAGTGACAGCATGCAAAGATAACCAAACAGACATGGAGACTAGACTTCATGAGTCAGAACAAGAAAAAAACAAGAAACTTATCTGCAAAGACAGTGTTAATCTGTTTTCCATTACTGTAACAAACTACCTGTGATTATCAATTTAAAAAGAAGAGGAACTTGTTTTGACTCATGGTTTCAGAAGTGTCAGTCCATAAGAGATTGGCCCTATTACTTTGGGCCTATTGTAGGAATTGTGTGGTGGAGTGGGGTGTTCACCTCATGTTGTCTGGGCTGCAAAAAGAGAGAGGAAGAGATCTGCATCCCACAATCCCCTTCAAGGGCATGCCCTTAATATCCTAAAACTTCCTACTTATCTTTGCCTTTTAAAAATTTCTACCACCTTCCAATATCACCAAGATGAGAACTAAGCCTTTAACACATGGACCTTTGAGGAACTTTCCAGATCCAAACTAAAGCAGACCTTCAGGATTAGAATTATCAAAGACTGCAAAAGCTTTTGCTGACTTTGCTTACAGGTTTGAAAGACAAACTTGAATATCTATGCAGGGAAAATGAAATTATACAGTATCAGAGAAGATTTGAAAAAAAAAAACAGATTGGGGAAATGAAAAGTAAAAAACCAATTTAAAATTGAATGAATACATTTAACGCCAGATAACACACAGCTACAGACAGAATTTATAATCGGGAGAGGAAGAGATTATATGCATAAACAATACAAATGAGAAAACAAGAGACACCACAATAGAATGAAAAGAACTAGAATATTCTTTGTATCCCAGCAGGGAAAAAATGAAATTGAATTAATAGTTAAAGAGATAATGGCTATATTTTTTTCTGATCCACTGAAAGTCATTGTATTAGTTTCCTAGGGCTTCCATAACAAATTATCAAAAAATTTTTGACTTAAAACAACAAAAATTTTTAATCTCACATTTCCGAGGGCTGGAAGTTCAAAATTGAAGTGTCTGTAGGTCTACATACACTCGGAAGGATCCAGGGAAGAATTCTTTTTTTGCCTTCTCCTAGCTTCAGAGAGATTCTTGAAATCCTTGCTATTCCTTCTTACTTAACAATTCCTTCTCAATTTGTCTCATTCCTTTCATATTTTACTCTAGGCAACAAGGAGAAGCTAGGATGTGCCTCCAAAACTGCTTTGAAATCACAGCTAAATATCCAAATTCACCAATGACAAGTTCTACTTCCTATAAAAAAGTGAGGCTTCACCATAAAACGACTTCTTCATCTTAATTACATTGGCAAAGATTCTATTTTCAAATAAAGTAACAATCTGCAGTTCCAGGTAGACATGAATTTGTGGAGAGGGAAACTATTTACCTACTATAGACATTAATTCCCCCATTTCAGAACCTAGTGAATCCCCAGAAGGAAACTGAAGGAAATTCACACCTAAACAAATCATAGTGAAGCTACAGGAAGTCACAGATAAAGTATCTCTAAAGCAGCTGGAGAAGGAAGTCAGAAGTTTTCAAGGTGTGAAGCTTTTGCAGACATGTTAAGCATAATTGGAAATATTCAATGATCACATGTATCAAGCTTTTCACTTCTTAAAGGTGGAGGGAAAGAACTCCCCGGAATTGAGAGATCAGGGAAGGGGCATTCTAATCCTGTGAGTTCTTAGACAAATTTCAAGTCTCCATCTCCTTAATTGTACACTACAGGGAAGGGCAAAATCATTATCACGTTACCTAATGCAAAAAGTTCTAGATCTCCACAAGAACAAGTATTGCTCAACTCTGAGATCTGTGCTGGGTACAGTGATGATGAGTAAGGAAATCGTCTTTTTCCTCTCACTCATAACATGCAACCAGGGCTTAAAAATACAAAAAAGAAGACAGACCCACCAGGCACACCAATTCCTTGATGCTATCAGCACCTAACTCAGGGAGGTACACTTCCCTGTGTTCTAGATTCACTGAGTGTAGAGACCACTTGTTGATTATTTTATGTTCTGCAGCCTCAGATCTCCTCTGATGTTCTTCATTAAGAAAGTCCCCTGTTTCCTCAGGTATTTGATACAGTGAATCTCCATGCTTTGAAAACAAAGACAGAGGGCTGGGGATGTGGCTCAAGTGGTAGCGCACTCGCCTGCCATGCATGTGGCCAGGGTTCCATCCTCAGCACCACATACCAACAAAGATGTTGTGTCCGCCAAAAGCTAAAATGAGTATTTAAAAAATTCTCTCTCTCTCTCTCTCTCTCTCTCTCTCTCTCTCTCTCTCTCTCTTTAAAAAAAAGAAAAGAAAACAAAGACAGAACCATCTTTTTTCACTTCCCACTACCAGGGCACAGATGCCAGACATCAGCTCAGCTGATGGACACACTCTCCATCTCTCACCTTACTGCACTTGGAATTGGGTCACCTAGAGGAGGGTGGCTTGCTGCAGAAGGAGCACCTTCCTGCCATTGCTTCCACTGCTTCCACCCTTTCACACCCCTGCATTTTCCTTTTGCACACTACTTGTTTTCTTCCCAGAAGATGGTTGTTGCTTGCTGACCCAGGCAAGGGTCACAGCCTCTGCTCTGAACCCTCTCCAAATCTGATTTTCCCACTGGTGTCCTCACATCAGATCTTCTTCTGATGAGATTTGTTACTATATCTTGCAACCAAGAATCCTCATCAAGATGGCATACTTTCTGGAAAGCCACCATGATTGCTTGGTTCCTTAGCCAGGACCATGGGATGGGCAGACATAGGACAATAGGAACTTTGGGGGAGCAAACTTTCCTTAGCCAATCTTCTCCTGAATTCCATGCTATGGAAGAGACTCAGTAATTTAAGCATTTCTATCTATCAAGAGACATTCATGAACACAAATACCCATAACACATCTGGATGATAAATCAACCTCAGAAACCATGTGCACCAATGCTCATGCTGGGATTAAGTGGCAAAAATCCTCACACTCCTCTTTGCTAAGAAATATTTCTTCTCTCACTCCTCTGAATAACTTTTAGAACTTCCTTGCATCTTCAAAGTCTGACAAAATCAGGGGATTAGAAACATCTTAGAAGGATGCACTGGAATTCTGAAAGTGTGAATATTAAAAAAATAAATAAATAAATAAAATAAAAAACTGTGTATTTCAAACACCGTGCATAGGGAGAGGATAACTTTCATCATTAAAGAGTTGAAATAATTTAATCTTTTCATTTATTTGTTTTCCACAGTAAAAAGACTGTATTTTTCTCTGCTAACATTCTGTGATTTTCATTGAATTCCTTTTTTTTTTACATTGAGGTTAGGGTACATATTTATTTTGTTCTATGAGAGTTGATCACACAATCTTTCCTTTTAGTCTCAAATGTGAATTATAAATGGGTACATATGCCACATATGTACACCATGAGCTAGATTTTCATGCTATACCCTTTCTCTTACAGAAAACTCTTCTTCTGAGCAACTCTTCAGCTCTCTCTTTACTTGTGTTGATTCCATGCTCCTATGCCCCAACTATCCTGGGATTTGGCTTCCGTGGATTCAGTGGAGATATTTTCCCATTGGGTTTACTTGACAGAGCCCAGAACCTCTGCTCCATTTGTATGGCCCTTCTAGTAGGCCTTACAGAACCTCATGTCCATGGACTTAGTGAAGTTCCTACTTCCCCCAGAGCTGGGTGTGGATCATAATTACAGTATTCGATCTCCCCCATTACATCCTTCATCTTCCTACTGTCATTATGCAGCCCCTTTGCAGAGGGTTCTTCACCGCTCTTTACAGAATTTGCTTCTCATAGTTGGGGATTTGCTATTGTAGAATGCCTCCAGCCACGTAAATATGAATACTTATATGATTACCAATAGCATAATAGAGTGAACGGCAATGGCCAAAGATCAAGACCTATAATAAGCTCCATCACCATTAATTCTTTCAATGACCCTTTGAAATAGGTCCTGTCATTATAACTCACATTTTTCAGACGAGGAAAGGGAGCCTGTGAGATGAGGCAGCATCCCACAAATTACTTAGCAGATGAATGGGAAGCTTTGAGCATCTGACTTGGGGTCCTTGTTCTTAATTATCCACCACTGTTCCCTCTGGGTGCCTGGACCATCCCCCAGGTGAGCCTCCAGTGTGCCCTCAGTACTCACAGGGGGGTGCAGAGGTTTTGAGATTGAAATGTTTCTTTTTCCTTATTTGTCTGTTCCTTTCCATAAAGAGAGCAAGAAATCGATGTTTTCTAATAATATCAATCAGAATTAAAAATCATTAATGCATCCTTCAAAGAGAAAGAACTAAATACTGTCCTGTAACCCTAATATGAAGTTTAACTAAATAAATGTTAGGGAATATCTTCCTTAATCATTCAAGATGTGCTGTCTAGACTGTAGGAACAGGAAAAGTCAAATAAAGCAAAGGGACTGGCCTTAGTTTCATGGCCAGATCCAGCCTTTGGGGTGGGAAAGGCACCCCATGGGCATGCTCATTTTGGCTTGGATCATAGGTCAGTCACTTGCTATAGGACCTTGGACAAGCCGCTGAGGTCAATTTCCTGACCTATGGGAACCATTGTCTTCTCTTCCTGGGTGTTACTTCAGTTTAATTTTGCAACACACAGTCGAATCAGGAACCATGGCCCTTTCTGCCAATCTCCACCCCACGTCTATGCCATTATTGATGGGATTGAAGAGCAGCAATTTAAGTTTTTCTTGATTTAAAAAAAAATCATCTAACCCAATACTAAGTCCATTTTCCCAGCCACGGAGAAGATGGAGTATCTATATATTGGCCTCTGAATAACTTCAGGTGTCATGTAAATATGAGAAACTGCCATCTAGTCCTTACCACATCACCAGGGAACATGCACTCTAAGACTGGGGCATTTGATTCCAGTAGAGCATTTCCCTCCCCCACAGTGAACCTCCCTAGGGTGGTAACACTCCTTGGCTGTCCATTGGCCATGACTGCACTGACATTTGCTAATCTGCCTAAACTCACTCTGGGACACGTTTAATTACATTTTTACTAATACCCACATCATTTTTCTCCATTGATGCAACAATTTACTGGAACATCATGAACTGAATGTTCTAAAAGTATCTGTCTGCTTTGGTAAAGGTTTTATTTATGTTATCTGTGCAAGTGGCAAAGCTCTCACACACCCTGGGAGTCCAGACAGCTTCAGGTGGAGTGGGGAAACAATTCAGCCAGTAAGTCATTGGCTGAGAGAGGTGGAGAAGAGAGAAGAATACCTGACCCTGTTACCAGTATGTTAGTCTGGGAAAAGGGAGTCAGTGGAAATCACAATCTTCTTAGGGTTTTCCTTCATGTCCAAGGATGTCAGCTCAAACTACTCCCAAAGTTTCCTAATTCTACTGGAAAAAACACCTGTGTTTTCAACTTATGCCTTGAACTTCCTAGTGCAAAGTAAAGCACAGAGTAGCCCAGAGAAATGCCTGTCTCTGTGCAATATGGTGTATTATGGAAAGTTTTGAAATGTCATTTCCATCTGGGTACTATGGAGTTTCTTTTTCAATGAATTAAAACCACTAGTCTGCCTTCCAGTTTGCAAAAATATTTTTTTCACAGGCTGCCAAGAAGGATGCGTTGCCAAGCCATCTTAGTGGTAATTAAAATGTGATGGCACCGATCACAAACAGTGCCTCCAATACTTCATATAGAACTGCACAAGTTTCACAACCAGGGGCAGGTGCCAGCCCTGCTTCCACCAACAGTTACCTGTGCCTACGTCAGCACTTCCAATGCCAGCACCCACAGCCAGCTCTCAGTTTCAAAAATCAGCTTTCTAATGAGCGTGTGACTTTCCTTATTGCTTAATAGAGCACTTTTTAAATAGTGAAAGTCTGTACCAAACTTGTGGAATTATCAAACCACAAACAACAGCAAACAGTAGTGGGGAGGGGAGGGCTTTATTCAGCTGGCATCTTCTCAGGCTTATTGGCTGCATCTACCTTGGACAGTCCTTGGATGAAGTAGCACACAGAAGAGGTCAATGCTGCCCCACAGGGACAGCAGGTAGAAATGTCCAAGGCATCCCAGATCAACCCTCTGAGTGAGAGGGATGCTATTTGGTCTGAAAGCAATATGGTAAAAAAGGGGCTTCCTAAGATCTTTCTTTATGCCTCAGTGTCTCTAGGAGATAAGTGGTAGGCGATTTTTATCCATTTAGTGGGCGAGAAATGCAGAGCATAGAAATACTACCCACGAGTTCATTGGATTAGACAAAGGGTCATGAAGGGAAGGGAAGATCATGGGAATAGGAAAGACAGTAGAATGAATCAGACCCGACTTTCCTATGTTTATATGTGAATACATGAACAGTGAAATTCCATATCATGTACAATGTCAAGAATGAGATCCTAATTGAATAAATTATACTCTGTGTCTATATAATATGTCAAAATACACTCTATCTAAAACAAATAACAATATAAAAAAGAAAAGAAATACTACCCACCACAATGGTGCATTGAGGAAAAGGCAAAGCCAGAATCAAACCTCTTCTACCAAAGTCCAAAGCCTGTGTTCTTCCTTGTGAAGGACACTATTTAGAAGTCACACTCCTACAAAGAGGGCTGTGCTTTTGCCCTGCAGAAAAGGACTGTTGGTCAGTAGAAGCAATTTCCTAAATAGGTGGAAAATATTTTCGAGGGTAGAAATTCAAATTATTCACATCAAGGAATAAATTCACAGCGAAGGTTAAGATATCATGGACTTTCCTTTTAGTAGATATTTTCTGGAAAAATTAGGCAGGAAAGTCTTTCCAGAGAATGTTGTTCCTTGCGGTCTTTGTCTCCCTGCACTTGCCAGGTGAAACTTGGTCAAGGAGAGGGACATTGTACAAATGCTCCAGAAAATGTTTTTTGGCGATTTGAGTCTCTTGTCAGCCCAGAAACCAATGCTTTTTGCATATACTTTTATTTTTATTATTTCTACCTGGTTCTATTCTTGGTTTGGATTATTACATAAATCTATATTTATAACTCTAAGCAATTCCAAAATCTCAGTTTAACATTTTTGTCAGAACATTGTGTTTTTATATTACTTTTATTCTTATCAAGACTAATTTCACCATGTTGTTTAGCAGAACTTTTTGTCATTAAGTTTCTTCAAGAGCTTCTGAGAATTTGCTTCCCAATATACATTTTGAGTTGGAAGGAATCTCTCCTTAGCTCTTTCTATTAAATGGTTTTGTCATTGCTCTTATCCAGCCCCTCCCAGACCATATCTTATACTGATGGCTGAAAGTAATGCTGATATGGGTAATGGAGAAATCTCTGATTCAGAAGCCAGGTCGTAAGTTGCTTGGCTTTGTATGCATCCTTCATCTTTAGTAGGTCATAGCCTCATCAGTCAACATTTCTTGATCCTATCACATCCATTCATTGGCTTCTTATAACCATTTTAAACTTCTTTTTTACTGTTCCAAATATAAATTCTCAGTAACACAATTAACAAATAAATGTAATTGTTAAAATATGTTTGATGACCTGTGTTGGGAGTCGCCCCAGCTCCAAAGACTAACCTCCCCATCCCCCAAGAAGAGCCGGCCAATGGTGAGCCCTGCTAACTCACATGATCCTTACCCACCAATCAGACTAGCCCTGCTGGCTCACATGATCCTTACCCACCAATCAGAAAGCACTCCATGCCAACTGTCAAACCCTTCAACAATTAAACTGTCATAACTGTCAAACCACCCCCGGCTCTATAAATATGTAGAGCTATTCCTTAATAACGGGTATTTTCTCCGATGACGAGCCTTGATCGTTCTTTCAACCTGGCTATAGTATGAAAAAATAAAAGTAACTTTATAGTAAATCTATATTTTAAATTACATTTTGATTTATAATACAGATTATATTTTTAAAAATTTAAGTATAGTGCATTTATCAAAAAATATATAATTACAACACATAAGGAAATATTTATGGGCTTATACTTCTCATAATGAATATGTTTGGGGATTTAAATTTATAAGATGTAAGGAGAAGTTTATTTTTGGGATTGTTAGGTAGCTTCTATCAGACTGAGCCTCTCACAGATGACAATAATTTTATCTCCAGAAGAAAATATAACAAACAATTACTTGAAGTCTCTGGAGAATAAACAAGAGCAGGCAGATTCGAGGAGGAAATTGATCCTTATATCAATGGCACAGCACTGGGTGAATTTCTCATTTTCACTTCTAGCCTGAGGACAAGGATCCTGTACACATGGCATAGGATGGTTAAACCTCTAATAAAACCTGCAGGCCAGCTTTCTGATGGACCAGAGGGTAGAATGTGCGACCACCACTGCCTTCAGCCACGAATCCCATACATAAACTCTGGCTCAGTGTCTGCTGAGTCCTAAGCAACAGAGGCAGGATAGACTTCAAGAAGCCCAATAAAGTCTAATTAAACTGATCTGAGTTTAGAGTTGCATCCCCAAGAGATAGTTTGCAATATGAGTCTAACCAAAAACTAAACAGTCTTTGGAGGGATATAATAAAATCCAAGGTCTTCACAATATCCAAGCTTCAACACAAAATTACTCAATGTATAAAGAATTAGTAGTGAAAACGAGAAAGAATTAGAAGAAGAAACAACTCATGGTGATCAAGATGTTGAAAAAAGTTAATAGTAGATGAAGATATTAAAGTATCCATTGTAACTATTCTCAACAACCTAGAAGAAAATACCATTTTAATTAATGAACAAATAGGTTAATGTAACAAAAGAACAGGAAAAAATTGTTAATATAATAATTGTACAGTGGAAAAATTCTACATTGGATTTTCAGAAACAAAAATATCACTGGATGGACTTTATAACACAGTAGAGATTATAGAAGAATGAGTCATAACTTTTAGACAGATCAATATAAATTACTCACTGTAAAAAACAGAAATAAGATAAAAAAGAAAATGAGCACAGCCTTAGGGGTCTTCAAATAGTATTAAATATTATAACGTAGATGTAACTAGAGTCCTGAAGGAGAAAGGAAAATGGAAGAAACAAAATGAAAAGAATTAGGAAAACGATACACTGTTTCTGCACAAGAAGTACAGGAAAAGGAAAGGACAGAGCTAGGAAGGGCTCAGAATAAAAATAATTGACATGACAAATAGTAACAGATCACATTTATTTGTTCAGAATGAGAAAAAGAGGTAATGACTCTAATTGTAGTACTGACAGCATACCCAGACAACCTGCAGGTGGTTCAAGTCTCAAAGAGATGACGATTCATGATATTCTCACAATTGAGCTGCCCCTACTGTAAGATGAGTGTTGTAAATCATTCCCTCAGGGATGCCATGGCTCTGGTTAGCTGAAGCTATGAGTTAGCTCCCATGGGATTAGAGGATGATAAAGAACAAGATTCAGGGACCCACCACCTCTAAACACAATTTGCTAACTGCTCCTGGGTCTTTTCATGATCTCCTCAACATTCAACTTACCACTAGGAGTATCTGATTGACTGGTCTCTGATTACATGACCACAGCCTGGCTGATATTCCACAATTTTAGAATTTTTCCCCTCAGGATTATAACCTCAAAAGTCCTCTTACAAAAGAGTCAGAGAAGTGTTTGAATTCCTGAATGTCTGAAATTCTTCTCATTTTGCCCTCATTATTTAATTAATCTTTGCTTGGTACAGAACCTCAAATGTAGACCAAGGTAAATTGATGCAGATCATAAGTGGTGGTGGGGAGAGGGAGGCCAGGTGGAAGTGGGCAGAGCCATATTCCAAGGACTCTGGACTGGAACAGGTTGTGTGTTGGCCTGAGCAGGACTCTGCTCACAGGGGCTTTTTGGTCCATGCCTCCACATTCTTTGGGGCTGTGCAGAAGTCTGCCTAGTCCTATGAGTCAGATGGGGCTTCCTCTCAGGGCCCTTGTCCACTGTGCTCCCTAAGCTGATCTGGGCGTTCCCATTCCACAACCAAGAACTCTCATCCCAGCATCCTGCAGAGTACATGTTTCATGGAGCTATTCCCCCATATAGGCAATGAATTCCTCTTGTCCATTGCTATATTCCTGGTACCTAACACACAATCCTCACACACTAGCATCTACTGAATAAATAAAGGCGGGTCAGCCAGTCACTAGGGCACTACCATTTGTTAGTGACCTGGCCCAGAGTCCATACCCTCATAGTATCCACTTAAGCATCACAACACTGAAGATGGAGCTACATCCTGTCGATCAGACCTCACTGTTCAGCCACTTCGCACAGCTTTGAGCTATCCATTGCAGAGATGGGGTTTGATCACTGATCTGTGTCCTTCCCTGAGTAGATGTCTCCAAGGGTCAGAGCTGTGTCTCTATGTCTGTAGATAAAGATGGGGAAGGGACAATGAGGTTGAGAAACCCCGAGCATTCATGCCCAGCATGTTTTTCTGATGCCTGAGATGATCTTGTTCTTGTAATTCTTCTCCTTTGCCCTCATTATTTAATTAATCTTTGCTTGGTATAGAACCTCAAATGTAGACCAAGGTAAGTTGTAGAATTGCCCTTTTAAGTCCAGAAAGAGAGATGTAGTAGGCCCATGACTATAGTAGCTGAAGCTCAAGAACTCAGAGTTTTGAGAATCCTAGGCTGGCACAACATAGCCAGAAGGCTCCACCACGTGCCTGCCTCCAGGCAGTCCCCTACTTGAAGACAGGGAGTTGGAATCCGGGTAATTCAAACCTTCTTCTTCTCCTTGCATGTGCCAGAGTTCACAGCTGCTGAACATGTGGTTGCATTCTTGAATCCAAAGATAAAATAACAGCCAAGAGGTTTGTGCCTTTGTTATTTTGAAGGCTGCAAATGCCTGAAAGTCTTCTCTTTGTCAAGAGAGGGAGCAGGAATCCCAGAAATAGTTACTAATTTGGAGGCGGGCTGTCCATAAAATAACAAGGGGGAAGAAGCCAAAGAATCCTGAAATAAGGTGGGGTGGGGACTCTTGGGAATCAGTAGGTCTCCATACACTGGATGCCTGTGCACAGAGCCCAGCTGAAGCTGCTGGAAGTAGAAACAACAGGACTCTAATGCCCTTCCCACTCCATCACCACCCAGCTAATGCATCCTTCATCATCCAGGGATCCCAAGGATGCCTCCCTTGCCAGCTGCTGCTCCTCATGCCGACCCTCACCTACCCACAGGTCTCCTCTGTGCATTCTCCTGCTCCCAGTGAAATTTACACTTCCACCATGGATGGAGATGAGGTCTCAGAGAACCTGGAAAAGTGAGTGCTCCCCCTGCAAACATCAAAAGTAGAAAGAGACATGACATAGAGAGAAAGGACGGAGAGATGTGGAAACTCAACTTCCACTTGGTCATCCTTCTAACTTTGTGACCAAATTCTACAGAAAATCGAAGTCCATGGAAGGCAAATTTGGGGGTATTAAAGTACAGTTAGACAGAAAGGATTAGTTCCAATATTCTGTATTATAACAGGATAACTATATCCATAATAATTTATGGTATATTACAAAATAGCTACAGAAGGAAAGTCTGAAGGTTTCCAACCCATAGAAATGATAATATTTGAGGTGATGGAAAGGCTAGCTATCCTGATTGGATCATGACACATTACGCACATATATTGAATTATCACACCATACCACATAAATATATACAAATATTATATTGATTAAAAATTAAAAATCAAAAATAATAAATGTTTCCTTTAAAAAGAGCAAGTTCACAGATTATTAGTAAATGCGTTTCCTGAAAAGTAGTATTATTTACTTGCAATATATTATAGGTAATATATTCCATAAATTGGAGAACATCACTGACACGTTTTAAGCCAGGAACCTCCTTTGACCCTTCTGGGTCTCCGCTCAATTTTAATTTGGTCATTATTCCCCCAAAGGTCTCCATCAGAGAGCAGAGGTCAATAGCAGACATTCCCAGGCAGGCTTCTGGGCCAGACCATCTCCCTTCAAACCTTCTAAACAAGAGCTGCCCTTGGCCTTGACCACATCAAGGGCCAAAACATGGCTTAGTGATGCTCCACAGCTGCTAGAGGCCGGCTGACATGTCCCTGCTTAGAGTCATATTTCAATTCTGTGGTTGTGGAAAACAGCTGGTCTGCAGGACCCAGTGGACCAGCAGCTGGGGAAACTATTTTCAATTGCACATAAGCACTAATGCCTTAAAACACCTAATTCTTATGACACGAATGAATGAGCATTCCGAGAGATGGGATTCGGCCTCCTCCCCATCCCTCAGACAGAACCCAGTCACCTTTGGTAGGGCCAGGGACTGCTAAGTGATGGCTGTGACCTGATGCTGAGGAGCAAGTTTCTAATATGGCAGCCCTTCCTATAACAGGGGATGTATAAGGGACTCATTGTACAAGCATTGAAACTCAAAGACTGTTTTGTTTTGTTTGTAATTTAAAAGCTTATCCCTCTTAAACAACTGATTTGTGTTTTATTCTAACATACATAATGCAAAACCAATGGTAGACTTTGCTTTCTCTTTCTGATGCTCAGCAACAAATTGCATGGATGGGAAGATGGGTCTATGTCTCTTAGTCCTCAGATCCCCTGTTTTCTTTTTATAATTTAGGAAATAGAGATTTGTTCATATACCTTCAGAAGTGGGGTAGATAATCATTTCTTTTAAAATGAGAAATTAAGGAGAATTTTAATTAAATTCCAAAATTTAGAGTGAAATTTTGCTGATGGGAACTCATTCCTACATAAGTGTATTTTTTCTATTTTTATTTTTAAATCAGTGATTTCTCCAATAAAATGGGGGGATTATGCTAGTAAAATTGTTATTACTATCTTTAATCAAATAATTCCTTGCACTGGGTTGTATAAAACAAACATTTTTTTTAAAGGATGTAACCAGGCACAGTGGTGCACACCTGGAATCCCAGCGTCTCAGGAGGTTGAGGCAGGAGGATCGGGAGTTCAAAGCTAGTCTCAGCAATGGTGAGGCACTAAGCAACTCAGTGAGACCCTGTCTCTAAATAAAATACAAAATAGGGCTGGGGATGTGGCTCAGTGGTCGAGTATCCCTGAGTTCAATCCCTAGCACAAAAAAAAAAAAAAAAAAAAAAAAAATGTAAGTCAAAGGGATGAATGTGTACATAAAACCTGGCTGAAACCAAGATTCATTCTTAGGTCTCTTTGAGGCATGGTCTAACTGCATTCCTTCTTCCTGGGATAAAGAATTCCTCTTCATCCCTCATATTAAGCTCTTTGTGAAGCAAAGTTTCACAAAGACTTCAACTTTGGGCCATGAACTGCCTCCTAAAAATATTGCTTTGATGCTAATTGTTCTTTATTTGAGATTTGATCAACTCAACTTTCACTAACTACAGAATTTCAGTTTCTATGCAGGGAAATGTCAGGGCCAACATAGTTATGTTGACATGATCGACACAGCTCTGCTGGTGTCCCATTTCCTTCACCTGGAAAGGTATCTCCAAACCTCTGATACACCACTCACATAAACAGAGATGCTTTTGTCTGGCTTAAGGTTTCTATATACCCCTGAAAATGCACTGGGGGAATGACCAACTCCTACCACACATTTACATGTGTGTAAGAATTAGCTGGCCTGAGCTGTGCCTTGTAGCTGGTTCTGATTAGTGACCTAGGGAGAGAATAAATGGATATTTGAGGCATAGAAAGAGAAAATTAGAGTGACACTTAAGAAGGAAAGGGAATATTGTGGGACTCTGCTGGACTCATGGGACAAACTGTTTATGACTCTGCAAATGAGAGAGAGGAGAGAGAGAGAAAGTGAGGGGAAAGATTGGATGATGCTTGGGTTCCCTTATGGCTCATGGTAATCTGCAAAATTTTGTGGCCCTAGAAAGATGGTGTGGGTGGGAAAATGGGCCTCCCATCTAAAAGTGCCTATTCAGGACATTAATTGCACTTTCTGTTGAAGACAAATCCCACAGGAGCAGATTTTATTTCCCACAAGCTCAGATGGGTCTTCCCTCAGGATGGCTTTCTGATTCCTGATTTTACCTGGAAAAGTCAAGTACTCTGTTCCTCACTGTGGTGCTATGTACTTATCTCTATCATTTATCACATTTTATGATGTTAATTTTCTTATCTGCCCCTGCCCTTTCTTAAGAATAGGAATTAACCCCTGACCCAGCACCTTCTTTGGCATTGAATTTATGGCTTGTGTAATTGATTGAGGGATGGGGAGGGGCAACAGGAATGAAAGAGGGAATGAGGGCAGAAATAGGAAAGAGAGAATGGAAGAAAGCATAACCCTTAAATTTTCCAGTCACCTCTAAATCCCAGCAGGCAACAGGCAGATGCAGCTTTTAAAAACCACAACCTTTGGGATTTTAATTATATCCAACCGAATATGCTGAACCATCTTCAACATCCTTCATAATTTATAACAGTAAAAAAAAAAAGCATTCAAAATCAAATTGCATCCTGACATTCTGTAATTTATACCTGCATCTATCTCCAAAGTGGATTTATATTAATAATCACTACCAAACCATGGCTGGAGCTATTGCCATGAATCTTAAGGCAAATGTAATTGAATAACTGTAATATCAAAACCCATCTTTGAAAGCATGCAATAGAATGTGAACTAGAAACTTTTGGCAGTTGTTAGAGACAAGATGCATAAAATTAAATATTCTTGTCAAACCATGATGATTCTCCCTGGTAATTAGGAAAAGGAGAAGAAAAAGCCTGAAAATTTCAGGTAAGCAACCATGAATATGAGAATCAATCCACCATCAAAATTAAAGAGGCTACACGTAGCTTGGAAAAGTCTAATTAAACTTACTATTTGGCACATTGGAAAAGGCTCTAAATCCAAGTACTGTAAATACTTAGAAAGTGGTTGAGAGGGTTTTTTTAGCCAGAGCTAAAGTGAAGTAATCACTGGGTCAGGACCCTCCAGGTACGACTCACAACACTTGGGTTCACCTTCTTGATTAAGTCTTGAGTGAATGCAGGCAGCACCTGTGTCCTGACCATCTGCCCCCTCACCCTGAGGTGGAGGCAAAATTTGGGCCAGTTTGTAGCACTAGATCAGGGTCAGACACATGGTAAGTGAAAAGATGACCTAGGTCCCAGTCACGTTTATGAACAAAACACACCAATTCAGTTCCTTATGGAGCTTACAGTCTAGTAAATGTGCCAACACTAAGCCCGGCAGCTGCAAAAATTAAATACATTTAGGAGGCATTCTAACTCCTAAAGGAAATCTGATTGCCAAGTCTGAGATTTCAGGAAAAGGGAGGCACATGCCTGTAATTTCAGCTGTTCAGGAGACTGAGGCAGGAAGATCTCAAGTTCAAGGTCAGCCTGGGACCCTGCCTCAAAATAATTAAAAAAAAAAAAAGACTAGGAATGCGGCTCAGAGCTTGTGTGTGAGGTCCCAATCAATCTCCAGTAGCACAAAAAAGGAAGGAAGGAAGAAAGGGAAGGAGGGAAAAAAAGAAAAGAAAGAAAGAAAGAATATATGAAAAGTTCCCTAAACAAGTGACATTTAACATGGAACTCAACCCTTGTTAGGCAAACAAAGAAGTAAAGGAAAGGTGTTCTGGATATATTTGTAAATACAAGACCCAGAAGCAGGAGGCTGAGATGTCTCTAAAGGCCGCATAAGATGACCATAATGATTGGAGAGCAACAAATATGAAGAAAGTTGACCTTAAAGAATGGTTGAAAGGGTCCCCCTCCCCCCCTCCCCCGGCCCAGCACTGGAGACTGAATCCAGGGGCACTTAACGCTGAGCTACATCCTCAGCCTTTTAAATTTTCCTATTTTGAGACAGGGACTTGCTAGAAGGCCAGGCTGGCCTCTAACTCGTGGTCTTCCTGCCTCAGCCTCCCAAGTTGCTGGGATTACACTGTCTGCCACCACCCCTGGAAAGGGGGATTTAAGAAATAGAAGGGGGAGAGAGAATCCACCACAAGCAAAATTTATGGGCTATGTCTAAATCTCAAGGTTAAGAAGAAAGCCCAGGAGAGTTCTGAGAAAGGATCTTAACCATGAAATAAAAGAGTTTGGGACTCCAGAAATTAGAATACTGTTCCAATTATTTTGCAGATGAGAAAACTGAGATTTACAGAAGGCGAGGAGCTTGCCTTGTTCCTTCTTAATAATCTGGTCAGGAGCTGCCTGCCTGTCCTTTCACTACCAGCTGCAGATGTTTGTGGTTTGCCGCTCCAGCATGTCCTCCCTACTAATAACATTTAAATTTTTATTTTGAGTTCTTCTCCTTTTCTGTTTTTGCCCCTGCACTGTAGAAAGGACTTGAGGAGTGGAGCACATGACCATTTTTGAACCCATCAAAGCATTGCAGTCTCTAGCCACAGGGGTTACTTTAGAGACAAGTGCATGACACTAAGGCTACAGTCAGAGTGACTCTCAGAATTATTTCCTGGAAATGATGACTAAAGAGTCAGAGAAAATCTAAACCTAGAAAGACATGACTCTAGAACAGACTCTCTTTCTTAAGTCATTTGGGAGTGTATTGATGGTGGACTTTTTTTTAACAGTCTGAATCATGTTAACAAATGGCATCCTTTCATTAACATTGGCAAGATGAGTTGCACAATTTCCATGTGGTCACATGAAGGAATATATGATTACCCTCCCCTTATAAGCAAATACAAAACTGGGCAAGATGTATGAAACAATTTTGGGGAGATTGGACCCAAGCAGTAAAGAGAAAGGAGGTAAACTATGAGAGTCCCATTTTTCCATGTGAAGGAAAATTTCAGACTGTAGCACAGGCTTTTCTTTTTTTTAAATTTGTTTTAATTAGTTACACATGACAGTACTGTGACCTTGACATATCATACATTTGAATCAGATGGGATATAATTTCTCATTTTTTCTAAGTATACAGGTTGTAGAATCACATTGGTCATGCAGTCACGTATATACACACAGTAATAATAATGTCTGTTTCATTCTACTATGCTTCCTATCTCCCCAACCTCTCCCCTCACCTCCCATCACTTCACTCTTCCTAATCTAGGGTAACGCTATTCTTTTTTTTCTCACATATTCATACAAGTATTTTGTATAACAATGAGGGTATCCTTCCACTATCCATGCAATTCCCCTTCTCCCTCCCTTTACCTCCCACCTCACTTCCCTATGTAGAGGTAATTCTCTTCCCATGCTCTTCCTCTCTTCCCCATTTTGAGTCACCCACCGTATTATCAGAGAAGACATTCGGCATTTGTTTTTTGGGGATTGGCTAACTTCACTTAGCATAATCTGCTTTAATGCCATCCATTTCCCTGCAAATGCCATGATCTTATTATTTTTTAGTGCTGAGTAATATTCCATTGTGTATATATGCCACATAGTTTTTAATCCATTCATCCATTGAAGGGCATCTAGGTTGGCTCCACAGTCTAGCTATTGTGAATTGTGCTGCTATAAACATTGATGTGGTTGTGTCCCTGTACTATATGCTGTTTTTAGGTCCTTTGGGTATAGTCCAAGAAGAGGAATAGCTGAGTCAAAAGGTGGTTCCATTCCCAGCTTTCCAAGGAATCTCCATACTGCTTTCCAAATTGACTTTTCCAGGCAAACAGCCTGGTGATTTTGATAAGCAGAATAAATAGATTAAAGTTTGGGGCATCCAACACTGCTAGAAATTATAGACAGAGCACCAAAAAGAGGGAAGCTAAATAGAGAGAGTGCAGTCCACTAGTACAGAGATATGGCATCCATTTAATTTTCTGGCTCAATATGAATTCAGATATGTATAGGTAAAATATTTGGAGGACAGACAATGAATAGCTATGGAGGAGAGATCTGGGAAGTGACAAGCCAAACAATTCCCAAAACTCACAGTATTTCAGGTCTCCTCAGCCAGAGTAGAGTCCTTGATGAATACATGGACATTCAGTAGTAACTTTTGTCATTATTTTTATTGGTGCATCATAATTATACACAATAGTGGAATTCACTGTGACATATTTGTTCATGCACATAATATAATTTAACTAACTTCATTCCTCAGTACCTCCCCTCTTAAACCCCTATTTCTTCTCCCTTGATCCTGTTTCTCTGTAGTAACCCTTGAAAGTTCATGACTTAGAAGTAGTGTCAAAATTCACATGTCTAGAACTTAATTTTAAAAAAATTAGTAGATATATGAAATGGCAAAAAGAGAACTGCACTAGAACCAGTCAATAGAAACAGACTCAGAAATCTCTCTCTCTCTCTCTCTCTCTCTCTCTCTCTCTCTCTCACACACACACACACACACACATACACACACACACACACAGAAAATTAGCAGATTAAAAACCTTAAAATATCTACTATAAGATTTTTAATATACTCAAAGATTAAAAGAAAAAAAGGTAGATAATTTGATAATATATGGAAAGAAAAAGAAAGAAACAATGGAACATCTAGAGAGAAAAAATATAAACTATGGAGTAAAAAAATCACTGAATGAGATTAAAATCAAATGAAACTCTAGGAAACAAGTTTGATTTAACTTGGAGGAATAACAATAGAAACTACTGAAACTAAGGCAAATAGTAATAAGTAGAGAAGTAGGAGGAGTAGAAGAAAAAAATCTTCACTGACTTTTGGGACAAGAACAAATGGTCTAAAAACCATAACATTGGAGTTCTAGAAAGAAAAAAAAAGAAGAATATAAAAAATTATTTGAAGAAATAATGGCCAAAACTTTTCTGAATTTAATATAATCTATACACCATAGATCCAAAAAGTTGAACCGATTCAAAGCTAAATAAAAACACACATGTCAACACACACACACACACACCATAGTTAAAGAGAAAATCTTGCACTACAACTCTTAAGTAGTCAAAGAGCAAATCTTATGAGCAGCCAGAGAAAAACATATTGACTTCAAAAAAGTAACAAAAGGACGGACAGTTGAAGTCTCAGTAGAAACTATGAACCAGAAGACAATGGAATCTTTAAACATGGGGAAAAAAAATTCCTACCAAGAATTCTGAGCCCAGTGAAACCACATGCATTCCAATAAATACAGAAATTGACCTCCATGGAATCCCAGTAATATAGAAAGAAACACTACAGGAGCGGGTGACCAGGCCAGGAAATATGAAAGAATTATTTAACTATTTAGTAATATGAGTAACATATTAAATAAAATTAAAATATTGGACAATCATCAAAATAATTATAAAAAAGAATAAATGGGTTGGAGTAAGATTTTGTAGTTGTACAAGAAATGTTAAAAGTACTAACTTAAGGCAGATCAAATATACATGTTTAATCTCCATGAGAATGATCTCTGTGTAATATCCATGAAAACAACCAAAGAAAAGTAATAGAATACATAATAATATTCAAGATAAAAGAAGAGAAAAAAATACACATGCTTCATTCAAAAGAAAGCAGGAATGAATAAAAAAAATAAAGTACAGGTAAGACCAAAAAAAAAAAAGAAAAAAAAAGTAAGATGGTAGGTTAAAAGCAAACATTGATAATTACATTACCTATAAGTAGAACAAATGCTGCCAATTAAATAATAACATTGCCATATTGCATTTTTAAAAACTTAGGATGGTATCAGGAGATACACCTTACATTTTAAGGATACAACAAGTTCAAAGTAAAATTATGAAAAAAGTATGTTGTACAACTCAAGCCAAAGAGAGATCATCTACCTACACTAACTTATACAATGAGTCTCTAAGTCCATACATATTAAAACTTTTAAGAGGACACTAAAATATAGAACAATCCTAAATTTTGTATGTGTCTGTTATTATCAACAATATATAAGCAAAAATTAACAGAACAAAAAGGAGAAATCAACAAATTCATTAAAATTGGAAATTTCAACACTTCTCCGTAACTGATTCTCTGGCCACAAAAAAATAAATAAATAAAATAAGCTAGAAATTTAAAAAATAGACAACCAGAAAGGCTGTGGTGCACACTTATAGGCAGGAGATAGAGAGTTCAAAGCCAGTCACAGCAAAAGCAAGATGCTAAGCAACTCAGCGAGACCATGTCTCTAAATAAAATACAAAATAGGACTAGGGATGAAGCTCAGTGACCAAGTGCCCCTAAATTCAATACCTGGAATCCCTCCCCCCAAAAAAGAAAGATAACCAAGAAAACCTCCAATTTTTTGGCGATTAAGCAGTACTCTTCCTTATAACCCATGTATCAAGGAAGAAATCATAATGAAAATTATAGAGTGTTCTCAGTGAAATAATCATTAAAGTAAGAAGCATCAAAACATGTGGGATACTGCTATTACTGAACCAGGACTATTTTCCCACTGAATGCCAATAACTGAAATGACGGGTTTTCCAAAAGAGAGTTTATTTGTAAGCTTGGAAGGAGACAGAAGACGGGGGATTTGAGAGTATTTATGGACAGAGGTATAGGAAAAGATGACTGTAGGTTAACTAGGAGGAGATGAAGTGGGTAGGTGTATTCAGGTCTTCCCTCAGTTTCTGCCCCCCTTTGTTTGTGTTTACCTTCATTTTCATAACATTCATCTCATTTCATAACCCTTGATAAAAGATGCACTTGAAAATCTCAGTTTGCATTCTTTGGTGTAGGATTAAAATATTCACAAACATATTTCAGCTCTCAATTCACATTGCTTCAAAAGGATTGTTCTCCAACACAAATCCACAAACTGAAGTGATAATTGTTTCCCTTCTTGGTCTTGGTTTTGGCTACCAATACTTAGCAATTGTGTAAGTCAACCATTTTTCCCATTTTTCTTTTTCTTTATAAATTTATTGTTTTATTGATCAGAAAAATGCAGGGCTGGGGCTGTGACTCAATTCAAGTGGCAGAACGCTTGCCTTGCACATGTGAGGTACTGGGTTTGATCCTCAGCACCATATTAAAATAAAATAAACAAAATAAAGATATTGTGTCCATGTATAACTAAAAAAAATTTAAAAAAAAGAAAATGCAGATGCTTTAAAAAAAAAGTTAAACCAACAATATTTAGCAAGTCTATTTAAAAGCATTTGGGTTAAAAAACATTTGCGATTTATGAGCACTCATTTATTTCTACAATTTGGTAACATGTAAACATCACATAAAATGCACACATGGACACAAACATACATAAAAATAGAGACAGAAAACAAAATATCTTCATTAAGAGTTTTCATTTGCTAACTTCTAAAAAGATTTTCTTCTCCTTTAGACTACCAATCTTATGATCATCTCCTTCATCACTCTGAACAATCCTCAAACCTAAATTTACTTAAGTCCTTCTAACCTGGCTTGTTTACAAATCTGATGACTGATTTTGGGGCATAGACTTTCATGAACAGGGAAGAGCTTTGCTCATTTCACCTGAAAGTAATTGGGGAAAGCCTTCTTTCTTTTTTTTGGGGGGGGGATTCTTTTTTAATGAGGTAATTTAAATGCTCCTAAGGAGGAACCAAAAGAGAGGGAGGCTGAGTCCAGAGCAGATTGCAGAGGCTACAGGGCAAGGCACTGGACACAAAGGGATGAGCCTAGAGCCTGGGGTAAAGTGACTTTACCTGGACAGGATGGGTGTGAGTGGAGGAGGTCTGCTGATTTGGGACCAGCCAGAAGGTCATTATTTGCCAATATCCTTGGTTTTCATGTGGAAGGAGGCAGTAGGGTCTCCTGTCAGTGAGCAGCTGGTATAGCACAGCAGGGCGGCATGGCTGAGACTTGCAGGTCATCCAGGATGGAGTGAGCCAAGGAGGGAAAGAGGGATGCTAGGGACCAGACACCTTAATGGGCTCTCAGAGGCTTGTGCTTTTCTGAAGATGGGATGCCATTTTAATGCCTGTGTCCTGTAACTGTTTCAATACTCGAGTTAAATAAGTTCATTAGTAGTTCCACAGTATCATTGTACAGGCTGATGTTGATCCCTCGCCATCCCCTCAGCAGCCCCATGAGGGTGTCAGTTAGGACACCCTCCCATAACTTCTTCTGATAGCCTCCAAATCCCTGGAAGCCACCCTGCTGTGGAAGCACCTGTGGGACTCCAGGGGACTCCATAGGATTTTCTGAATTGAAACCTGGAGGGGAGGAAAGTGTTCAAGCAGGAGCCAGAGTCACCTAAAATTGGCTCCTACAACCCTCCATAATTGAACAATTCTGTGTCTTATGGCAAAGCCTGAATTTCCTCTTCAAGTTTATTGTACTTTATCTGTCCTATTTTTGGAAACATACTAAAAGGCAGGGTACCATCAGTCTCATCGCCAGGAGAGTACAGGACAGTTTTAGAGTCATATGGATTGAGGATTTTGCAGGAAAAAAACTGGGTTCTTTTTAAAAAAAAAGTAGGTGAAGACTTCAGAAATAAAAGCTGAGGTCCCAAACAGCACAGCCTGGAGATTACTGGTTCTTTAATGTCCTTTCTCCCAGCTCTTCTGGATAGGCCTATGACATTGTCTTCTTTGTCCAGGACCTCAATCCCTCAAATGGGCTCCAAACTCCGAGAAACAAAAGTATTCATTCCAGTGACTTGGGCAAGAAAGACAGTCCGTAAGCCTCCTTTTGATTTAAGGGTCATCCAGGGGACCTGAATTGGATTTGGACCAAATGAGAGATTAACCCAAAGAAGATGGAAGAAGCAAATACCAGGGCTCCTAATAATATTTTTGCTGGTAGACTATGTAACTTGTGTTTCCATTGACAATAGTGAATGTTGCATATAAGGAAACCTGAGATAAAATCATGGACTTCATCCCTTTTGCTGACATCATTGATAAAAATGTTTTGGGCACCTACCATGAAAAGCAAGAGCACTGCAGGTCCAAAAAGAACCATTATCAACCTGCTGCGGTCAGGATGCACATTTGAAAGGCTTCTCTTTCAAGCATTTTTGGAGGGTAGGGGCAGGTACTGGAGATTGAACTCAGGGGCACACAACCACTGAACCACATCCCCAGCCCTATATTGTATTTTATTTAGAGGCAGGGTCTCACTGAGTTGCATAGTGCCTTGCTTTTCCTGAGGTTGGCTTTCAACTTGCGATCCTCCTGCCTCAGTCTCCGGAGTTTCTGGGATTACAGGAGTGTGCCACCGCACCCAGCTCCTTCAAGCATTTTTGATCCTCTGGTCATCCACATTGAATCTGCATGCACCTTCATTGGTAAACAATACATGCCTCGATTTTTCTATTTTTTTCAACTGAAATGATCAAGTTTGTAGGATCTAATAATTCCATCCACAGAAGAAATATTCTAACAAAAGATCAGTGTTCCACCATCCAGAAGCACACATTGGGTCCCGTGAGTTGCTGTGGCACTGGCCTTGCACTTCCTCCTCTAGCTGAGACCTACCTAGTGGCTGGAGTGGCTGTCCATGCCACAGGTAACAGAGGAGGAGTCAGGCAGCTTGCCCCGCCCAGACCCATGCTTCCGCTGCTTTGTGTCACCATGGCATGAGCTCCAGCTTCCCTGGGAAAACCTTCTTGGGGCTTTCTAAAACTTTCCCTTTTTGTTTTATTATAGGTTTCAGTCATGTCAGAAAAAAATAAAAATTTCATAGGAAGGGATTCTGCTTTGTAGATCATCATAGAAGTCTAAATCAGGGTGGTGTTGTTCCTAATTGCTCTGCTTACTATAGGATTCAAAACAATTTTCCCTTTGGAGAGAAGAAAATGAATGTGTGAATTGAGTTTCTAAGAAATCCATACCAAAAAGATGTGTTGGTGTAGACAGGACAAGAACACAGGGGTGAGAACCTAGAGGAGGCCCCAATGTGGAGCATTATGAGTTGGGACTTGTGCGTGATCATAGGATGACTAGAAACCTCGACTGTTAGAATGGTTTCAGTACTCTGAGGAATAGGAAGGACAGCTCTAGCCAGTGTCATTGAAGGCCAGGTTTGCTACATTTCAGTTTCTTCTTATGTTTTGGTAAGGGGAGAAGGATATTGTGGCCCCTTGGAGCAAACCTATGGGAGACTAAACAGGTTGTTTTAATGGGGTTTACAAAAGGGACAGTATAAAATATTAGTTAACTCTTAGATGTTTACATTTTGCCTAACAAAGAACAATTTACCTTGTTGGATCTGAATTAATTTCTGCCCGAAACTGTCTCTGGATCCATTTTCAGGTCATTTATTTCCTAGGTATAAAAAATACTGGAAACAGTATTACAAAAGAAAAATTATTTTTTTGCTTTTAATGGATTTCTAGTTGACCCAATTTTGAAGAATGCAGCCCTATGGGCTGCACATGGGGATCAAATAAACATTTCCTACTGCTTTTGAACTAGGGATGGATGATCAGAAGTGTATATTTATGTTACTTATGCTGCAGCTAGAATCCGATTACAGAAACCAGACAAAATGAAGAGAATTTCTGTGAATGTAGAGTCTTTAATTCTCCCCTATATATTGGATGTTCCCAAACCCAGGAACTTTGCAATGAAGGCCATACTAAGGCTTCCTCTCAGAGGTCATATGTCAGGCATCCCCACACCAAGCCCCTCACAATGAAAGCCAATCAGAAGGAAGAAGAAGCAGGAATCAGGTCACTGATGCTGAACTTGCTCATTGAATAAGATGTCCTTCAAACCCAGAAATCATTTCACAGGCAGAGTATGAACTGAAGGTTGGTGACGCTGAGCTGGAAAAACAGCCCAGGCAGCAATTTGAACTCAATCACAGGCTCTTGATACTGGAAAGAGGCTGATGAGCAACAGGCAAAAGGTCCACCTGGACTTGCCTCCTGGCTCACCAAATTGTTACTGGACCAGGCCCATTTTCTCCACTATGCAGACATTTCACTGCATGAAATGACAAATTTTGCAAAGGAAAGTTTACTCATGAGGTAGCCAAGCATGAGAAGCTAGGAGACCCACATCTCAGATCTGCCTCCCCAAGGAAAAGGTTTGGGGATATTCATAGGCCCAAGATGTGAAAAAGAAAAAAATGGCAGTTAACGAAGAGCAGACAAAGTTGGTTGAGTCTAGAGGACTTGTCCAGGTTTTCCCTTGGTTTCATTGGTAATGTGGTCTCAAGGGGATATTAGAGTCTCAAATCTAAAGAAAAAGAATAGAAGATGTTAAAAAGTCAGACTGAAAAATCAACCATCTAATGTCTGTCTCAGGAAGCTAGAAACAGAGGAGTAAAGTTGAAGGAACCAGTACCAATAAGAGCACAGGTAACAAGAAAATGAATTAATGAATTAATTAATTAATTAATGAGTATGCCACAGAAAATCCAGAAAGCCAAATATCCAGAAAAACTAATGTAATTGGCGATCCTATGGCAACAGTAATTGAGATAAAAATTGTTATTTCCTATTTTAGTGGAACACTGAAATAAATATTCTCTAGGCATTCAAATAATTAGAAGAAATAAAAATGAATATCTTCACATTCTTCCAGAGAATAGAAAAGGAGTGGATAATTAATTAATTCTGAGTCAAGTATACTTTTGATAAATTGGGACAAGGGAATTATAAATATAACCAATCCCTTTCAACAAAGAAGCAAATATCAAAGCTGCCAATATATTGAAAAGAATAATATATCATCAACAGGTTTCAGAAAATGGCCTCACATTTGAAATAAATCATAATTTATCACATCAGTGGAGAAAAAAAATCATAAAGATCCCCCAATGGATAATAAACAAAAGTATTTGCTAGTATATTAAAATATTTTATTTTAAAAAACAATCAGCAAATTAGGAATGAAAAGAATTTTGGAAGCCTGATAAACAGTGCCTCTACAACAAACATCAGATTTAATCATGAAATACCAAAAGCTTCTTCTTAACATTAGGAATAAGACGAGGATATTTATTTTGTTAGGATTCTCCAGGGAAAGAGAATCAACAGGACATGTATACATGTATAGGTGCTCCTCAACTTACAATGGGGTTGCATCCCAATACACCCAACCAAGGTGAATATATATCCTAAATCAAAAATGCACTTAATACACCTACCCTAACCAGGCATCATAGCTTAGCCACACAGTACACTATGGACTGCTGGTTGCTTATCCTGTTGATCATGTGGCTTACTGGGAAGGGCAGCTCAATGCCACAGCTCGGCATCACAAGAGAAAATTGACCCACATATCTATAGCCCAAGAAAAGATCAAAATTCAAGACTTAAAAAAAATTCTAATTCTTCTGAATGGACACTGATTTTGTAGCACAGTAAAGTCCAAAATTTGTTAAACAATCATGAGTTGAGTAGTGAGGAAAATTTTAAGGGTTTGGTTCACATGGATATGGGGCTCGCAAGTCTGGTAACTGCATGGCAGGCCAACAGGCTGGAGACCCAGGGGACAGCCAAGTTTCGTGAGTCCACAGGCCATCTGGAGGCAAAATTCCCTCTTCCTCAGGGGACCTCAGTCATTTCTCCATTAAGGTTTTCAACTGATTGGAAAAGTCCCACCCCATTAGAGAGGCTCATCTTCTTTATTCAAAGCTTACTATTTAAAATGTTAATCACATCTTAAAAAATACATTCACAGAAATACCTAGACTGATGACTTTTTAAAGTTTACCTTCAAATCCTTTTTTTTCAATAGATTTTTTTTTTATTTGTTCTTTTTGGATATACATGACAGTTAAATGTATTTTGACATGTTACACATACATACATGGAATACAACTTATTCTAATTAGGATCCCATTCTTGTGTTTGAATATGATGTGATATTTCACTGGTTGTGCATTCATATATGAACATAGTAAAGTTATGTCCAATTCATTCTACTGTCTTTCCTATTCCCATCCCTCTTCCCTTCCCTTCATTCTCCTTTGTCTAATACAATGAACTTTTATTCTTCACCCCCTTTACTGTGTGTTAGCATGCATATATCAACCTTTGTTTTGTAGGGAATGGTTTACTTCACCTTTTTTATCCATTCATCTGTTGAAGAGCACCTAGGTTGGTTCCATAGCTTAACTATTGTGAATTGAGCTGCTCCAAACATTGATGTGGCTGCATCACCATAGTATGCCTAGATTGATGTTTAACCAAAACCAAGGTGCTGTGACCTAGTTGACATGTAAAATTAATGATCACACCCATTATCAACACTCATATATGATATTTTATAGGAAGGTCTAACTATTGTGATAAAGGCAAAGAAAAACAGATGCATGAATTGGAAGCAAAGAATCAAAACTGCAATTTCTTATGAGTGATATGATGATATAAAGAGATAGTCCAAAATAATGTACAAACTATTAGAAATTTATGTGTAAATTTACTAAGGTCACTGGATTCAATATCAGTGTACAAATATAAAAGTTGTTCTATATACTACCAATGAAAAAATAGAAAGTAAAGTTTTAAGTAGCATCAAAAATATCAGTCATGTAGGAGTAAATCTAACAAAACATGTGAAAACCTCTACACACACACACACACACACACACACACACACACACACTCACAACCAAAAATTGCTAAAAGAAGCCCAGATTTATAGAGGGAAATACAATCAATTCTTTCTATCTGCAGTAGTTATATTCTATTAAAGTCATCATTGCAAACACTGCCCTAACGATTACTAATTATTGCTCCTAGGGGAAGTGAGGTTAGGTTCTTGTAAGTCCTCTGGTCACCACATTTTAATCTATCAGTCAAATACAACCTTACCGTGTGTGTGATTTTGTATTTAAAGAAACATACACTTTGAGGCCATTTTAAATAGAAAAAAAATCATCAACAAAAAGCACAAAAATGTTCAAACATGGTATTTATTTAGTACCACTAACATGAGAGCTGAAATGAAAAATCAGCGTCACCTTAGTTGAAACCATACACATCAGACAACTGAAAGTTTTCATCATGATGTATTGACGATGGTCACAAAATATCACAAGTATTTTTATGATGGTAACAAATAAACTTTAGCAAGTAAATGACTTCCAAAATTTAGAAGTCACAAATAAGGAGGATCATCTCTATTGTCTTTGAGGACTGAAATATTAAAGACCTATGTATTCAATGAAATCTCAGATGGTATACAAGGGAACTCTTGTGGAAATTCATAAGATGAGCCAATTTCAAAATGTATGCAGTAATGCAAAAGGCTGGAAATGGCAGATAAGAAGAAAACTAAATCTGGAGCAGTTCTGCCACCCAACAGTAAGACTTCTATAAAGCTGCATAAATTGTTTTAGTGATGTTGCTCAAAGACAGAAAACTCTACCAAAGAAACAAAGTCCAGGAACTCCTCCACACTTTTTTGGCCATCTAATTTACAGCAATCATGTCATGGGCATGTACTACCACAAATAGGCAAAAATGTAGCTAACCCAATCAAAAATGGCCAAAAGTCTTGTCTAGCCCCTTCAGAGAAGAGGATATCCAAATGATCAATAGCATATGATAGTCACATCATTGACAGACATAGACATTATTGATTACCAGAAAAAAATGAAAAATAAATGAGATACAAAATAAAACCATCAGAATGGATAAAATTTTAAAAATCAGGATAATATCTAGTGTCGGAAGAGTGAAACAATCATAAATTGCTGATGAAAATAGGAACTGGAAAAAAATACTTTGGAAAACAATTTGGCAGGGTCTTTTAAAGCTGTACTTATCTAATAATAATGATTATGAAGTTTCAAAAAATCTATACATTCTTCCTGTAAACTTTCTAGAACACTTTAGAAAACATGCCACATCAAATGATTAAGTAAACCAGGATCTGGAAAAATCACTCTGTTAACAACCAGACAGTAAATATGATATAATCTGTGGGCCATAATGTCTCTGTCTCAAAGACACCCATAGACAATATGCAGGTAAATGGGCATCTTGGTTCCCCAATAAACCTTCATTTACAAAAACAGGTAAGGGGAGGGCATAGATTTGTAACCCATGGAATAAACCATCAAAGCAGATGGCATGAAGGACAGCAGAAAAGAAACACAAATGCTCAGGGTAATGTGAAAGGGAAATCCCAAGACAGCATCTGTGTAAAGAGTCTACACATCAACCAACCCATGTTGGAGCAAGCCAAAGGCAAACAGTACAAGAAAATTATTAACCCCGGGAAGACAAGGTTTTGAAGAAA